>NC_091583.1:18417100-18432100 GCF_042767895.1 Penaeus vannamei | reverse complement strand
ACAGATACGTTTGTACTATTTATTTGAACTATTGGTCTGATGGTTATCAGAGTCTGACTTTCTTGAGTGGCTTGCCAAGAATGGGTTCTGTCCAGTGACCTACAACAGCTCCAAAACCCACCAATGCCGACAGCCCTGAGATCACCACAATGACCACCCGGAAAATGAAGAGGTAATCTGTTACCTGGAAGACAGTGGGTAATTTTATCATTATCCTTAATACTAAAAAAGAAAAGGTCAAAAGGAGATGCAGTATAATTTTTGTGTAAATATATTTACATGCATCAGTTTGCATTCAAGGGTAAAGTGGTATAATATGTTATTTTGTAAAGGATGCATCATAGAAAAATATGGATTGTGCACAGGATGAAAAATAATAAATGCACTGGCCTAACTGGCCTAATGTGGTGTGTGTGTGTGTGTGTGTGTGTGTGTGTGTGTGTGTGTGTGTGTGTGTGTGTGTGTGTGTGTGTGTGTGTGTGTGTGTGTGTGTGTGTGTGTGTGTGTGTGTGTGTGTGTGTGTGTGTGTGTGTGTGTGTGTGTGTGTGTGTGTGTGTGTGTGTGTGTGTGTGTGTGTAGATGTGAGTACATGTAAATTTAACCCCTCAGTGACAGGCATGGCAATTGCTGTAATGACGTAACGGCCTATGATGTGTAAACCCATCATGACTCACAGCAGTTGGGATGGCAGTACACAGCTTAGGCCTAGTCACAAAGTTGAGACTGTTTTATAATATTACATCTCAAATAAATCAGGCCCCATCATCATTGGGTTTAGTAAGTAAGTATAGGCTTGGGTATGAATATGTGGAACATAAAAATATGTTTAAGTATGAGTATGTGTCTTTAGGAGGGGTTGAGGTTTGGGTTTGGGTATGGGTATGGGTATAGTAATAGTTAAAGGTACAAGTATGGGTATGGATATGGGTTCAGATAAGGGTATGGATATAAATATCGGTATTGGTAAGGGCATGGGTATTAGTATGGCTAAGGGTGTGGTTGTGGGTGTGGGTGTGGGTGTGGGTGTGGGTAAGGGTGTACATTTTACTTCAGGTGTGGCTATGGTCTGATTGCATATATGAGTGGAGATGTGGGTATGGGTGTGGCTATCCACATGCAAGAAGTTATACCTGTTTTAAAGGCAGTTCCATGCGTGCAAATTTCATATAAATTACATGCAATCTCAATCTCAGTTATCAAAAAAGTCAAGTTGAAAAATTAGGCCTATATATCAATCTATATCAATCCCTTCAAATATCTTTCAAAAAAAGAAAAAAAGAAAAAAGAAAAAAAGGAAAGGTAAAAATAAAAAAACATTTCCTACCGAATCCTGCGGCTCAGGCACATGAGGTGCGGAGTGTTGTGGAAGCACTAGTAGGATTAGAGAGAAGACAGCTGCTACCAGTGTTATTCCTACTGCCACCACGACCTTGCTGCGCGCACAAGCTAACACAGCCACCGTAGCAGCCACCCAAATCACAACCAGCACTGCCACACCCACTCCTACGCCAAGCACCCGCATATCAAATCGAGCGGCCACGACATACACATAACATAGCTGGCTGGGACGTACTCTTATTAACCCTACAGTAAGAAAAAAAATATATCTATATACTTTATGTTGTAATTTGGGATTATTTAGTGTCAAAACAAAATGCATATAATGGATATCATTCATCTAGGAAAAGGGTTATTTTCTATTAAAATTATTATTTTTTCACTAACCTTAAATACATGCTGTACATGCTCATAAGTGACTATTCACTTTAAAAAATCATCACCATTTGGGTATCTTAATTAAGAATGATATCTATTACATGAAACCATTATTGAAAATCATATCTTTTCCTCCGATACAGATGCTTCCACAAAGACAATAAATCAATGCAAGACAAAAATTACATTTTAGAAGGACATACAAAATCACAAAAGCCAACGTCTTCTACTCTTGCCTTCCCTTTTTATTTTCTCTTTCTCATCCTTTCCCCTGCTTCCCCCTCACTGTCTTTCAAATTATTATTCTCCGATACACTGAAGCTATCCATCGATCTTTATTCACTTCAAAAATATGAAAAACATATTGGCTCTTAACTGCATTGAAAGCATGTTGAAAAAAGGTGTGAAGAAATGCAGTGCATTACAATATGGCATATGCTCATATATCCATATATATCTTTATGAAAAAATGCAAAAATTGCAGTCAAAAAAATATTTAAGTAACCTGTTAAAATTATATGTTAAGGAAAGAAAGAAAAAATTACTGACAATTAGTTTCATAAACATTTCAGGCCAAGTTATGTATAAACAAAAGATATGTGACATATATCTTCTCACAATAATGCTAACCCAAAATACCTCATTAGTAACAATACTTTATCTTGACAAAGTCTTTTAATGAAGTGACATTGCAACACTATCTTTACTACTTTATACTATCTAACTCTTTTTTAATATCTTCAAATCAAAGCTTTCTTATCTTACCCAGTTTTATGTAATCTCATCTTATTATCTTATGAAGTAATCAAAGCCTGTCAATCCTACCTTATGGTAAGCTGGTAAGAATATCCTAATCAAAAACCTTTTCTTAATCATCAATATCATCAGACAAGGAAAAAGAAAACTATTCATTTTTACCAATATGAGAATGATGACACTAACAATTATGTGATATTTAATTTCAATATTGATCATTCTTAACAGAACTTCAGTGTAAGCTATTGGTACAGCTTTGATACCAATGGAGAGCTAATAATTTTCATTCATCATGCTAAAATAGATATGTAGGGTAAGGAATATTCAAAGAGAAATCTAAAGACAAAATGCTGGCCCCACAATAATTCCTGTCAAATTTGATTAATACAGGGAATAAAGTTAGCCTTGTTATTGTTCTTTTGTCATGGTTATCCAATTGTATTATCAATGTTCTGTTATAGGTAGTCGTAAATGCTTAGAAGACACGTCCTTATTTGTGTCAATCAGTATAGCTACCAAAAGTTTCAGGTAGATCTGAATATACAATACAGGTAACATAATTACAATATTTCGAGTCACTTGGGGTGTCTTCTCAACATTTGTCATTTTAATATTTAGTTTAGCTATACTTGCTATTTTTTTTTCGGGGTTAATCATCCAGATTAGGAACACACAAGCTACATAAAAACACACAATATTGTCTTAAATTGCCATCCAAAAATCACACATATTGCTTAATACCCAAATCCACAAGTGACAAATATAGACACAACTTTATATTAGAAAGAATACACGCAGTGACTAAGAAACCATATTCCGGCAGAGGCCAACAAACTTTCACCAAGTATAGTAGTTAGCAGACTTCCCTAGAAAATTACTGTCACAGAAGGAACCAGCATAAATTCTTATTTAAGTTATGTTTGGGAAGTTTATTGACCTTTGCAATTGACAATTATGGAAAATATGGCCTCATTTCACATGGTTCTTCTCTGAACAATTACCACCTTTCATCCTAAAATAATAGATTGTTAACAGATATAGCAAAGGAACGATGTCAGTCTATACAAGTTGTTTCATAGCAAAAGGTTATTGGGTACTTACATAATCTGATTACATAGGTCTTATTTTTAGAAAGGTATTTACCCAAATTCATGAGAAAACCTACCTACGTTAGTAAATTAACAGGTTATGACATGTTACTGATAAAACATGCCAAAATTTGCAATAAAAGCTATTTATAGTATCTTCAAACCGTACCCTCTCCTGTTCGGGCAATGTCATTTACTATGTCGTGTCTCAGTATTACCGATTTAAATACCTAAACATTATTAATTTCGTTATTTTCTAATATATCAATATAATTCAGCATCTTGTACATACAAGTCAACCTTATATCTACCTCAAATTAAATAAAACAAGCAAATATACTACCTTACAGCATCACAACAATTTCATTATAGTAATGTTTATCAAGCAAGCATTCGAGTGTGAGTTAAGTCTCTCTGGTTTATGTTATATTTCGATGATTTTACTTTGATTTCATAAATTGAATCATGTAATAGTTGTAATTTAATCAATGTTAATATCTGCCCATGTTAAACCGTGAGAGAGAATAACTGATAAGGGAAAATTCTTACTTTACTCATTCCAATTTGGATATTACTTTTGTATCAATGAACTAGTTGAACTGATTGCCATAATCAAAACTGAAATATTCTGCGATCAAATATCTACAAATGTTGCAGCGCAAAAGGAAAATCAGAATCTATTTATTTGTGAATGAGACACTTTCATTCATACATGTCAGTCGTCACGTATTTGAATGCCAACCAATTTCAACCATATTTCTTTAATAGCACCGTTTATCAGTATCATTTGTGGCATAATGTGATGAAAGTATATGTATCTAATCGTTATTATTTAATCACTGTTAATAGATATGCATCATATATTCTGTAATACATATCAATAAACAATGTCTTGAAATTACGCTAATATTACCTCATATCTTTGAGATATTATGTAATTTTTATCTCAGCTATCACTGTTATCTTAGATCATTCATGGGAAATGTTTATTTTTCTTAACCTGTTGATTACTGAAGCATTTGTGTAACATCAGCGGATTACATTGTTCTGAAATGTTTTTTAGTCATGTATAAACCCGTGGTGTCAAATCTGGGATGTGCAACCCGGGGAGTAAACACATTATTCAAAATGGTAGTATACGGTAGTACATGCGGCGATTATCTTTTTATCCATATTACTATTATCGTTATTATTTCATTATCATCATTACAATTATTAAAATTGTTAATATAACCATTATCATTATCATAAAATTGATAATAAAAACAAATATTGCGATAATTATCATTATTAGTTATAATAATCATCATTTTCATAACTGACTACTATTATTATTACTATTACACTCAATATATTATCATAATGCTTACTAGTATACTGATGTTATCAATTATCATCATATCGTAATAACAATAATTGTTTTTATTATTATTACCACCACCATCAGCATTATTATTATCATTATTATTTTTTTATCATCATCATCACCATCATTACTATTACCGTTACCATCATTCTCATTATTTTTCAAGATTCATCATTAGGCCAAGTAAAAAAAAAATACCTTTGGTTCAGGTAACAGACTCCCTCTGGAGGTGGGTCGATAGGTCGGGGGTTTTTTTTTTCTTCTTCTTCTTCTTCTTTCAAGTGATGTAAAGAACCCGTCTGTGGACACCATTTCACTCTAATTCATTCCTCCCAGACCTATTTGTCACACTGGAAAAATAAAACTGAGGTTTAAATTCAAAATACAAATCTTATTTACTTTTGAAAGCGTCAGTCAGAGGGCTGCCATTTTGACACCGGAATGATGCTCGCTCGCCCCGTGCAGTATCGCCGGTCTAGTGGCAATAGATGTGTTGCAGTCCCGAGGCTTGCTCAGTGTGCTTTGGTAGTCAGAAATCTAGCCGTTATGGCGATATTTTTGAAAATAGGTTTTTAGAGTTGTGGGAGACTGGAATAGCGATAAAAATAAATTGAATCGGCATTTTGGGGGGCAAAAGATACGGTTGGTCGGGTTACTTGAATCAAAGGAATTTTTATTTTGACCATCCCATTAATACGACTACATCAGAATATTTTACTGAAATCAAGTAAATAAGTCTAATGTAGTGTGATCATAATACATAATTCGCGAATGAATCAAAATGATTTCAAAGTTGCATTATATATTAATGATAACTCACCGGTTTCACATACTGTGTAAACGGATATAGTCTAAGGCACACAAAGATAATGCTGCACATAGATTCAAAGTAGGAAGATCAACTCAAAACATGGATCTCCTTATAAGATGTACGTATTTCCTCTATTGAATGTTTTTTTTTTTTTCTTCTTTTTTTTAGTTCAAATGCCGAATCAGACTGTAAACCCAGTTATTGTAGAGCATTTGTCCTCCCGTTAACTGTGCTTTTAAATCTTATTTTCCTGACATATATGAGAGATTTGCACAGCTGCCTTGTAATGTTAGAAACTGTTGAAACCATTGTCACCACCATTACCACATGCCATTCGAATGCGATGCTGGAGCCCAGACTTTGGATTAAGATGTCTGTAACATATTCATTAACCATAACGTCTTTACCTCTGCTAAATTTGCAAATCCATAATTCTTAATTACAATTTTGTATAAATTTGTGATATACAGGTAATCATTCACTACAAATTCCAATCCACGACGAAACCAAGGCTCGAGTGTCGCATTCGAATCAATTGTGGTAGTAATGGCTCAGACTCGGGACTCAAACATATCTTTGAAAGCTCAATCCTGGTAGTAATTCAGAGTTGAAGTATGTGAAGAAATATCCCGAGGTAGAAAAGAAGCATTTGGAAAACTTTCAGTCCTTTCAGTCTACCTACCTTCGTGGTCTCGTTCCCTGCGATGGGCGGATCACGGCGAAACAGAGAACATACTAACCGTAAACCGTGAACAGTCTGTAGGTCACTGTAGTAGCCTCTCTACCTGCCGCTCAGTAGCTGTGGGCGCTATCGATTACTTTGATTACAAGGATAAATTTCTCTCTAATCATTTATAATTCCCAATAATCAATAGCCTAGCTATTACTCTCTACATAAATTGTACTTTAAATCTATGATGTAGACATGGGTCTCTCAATGGATACGAATCTGTTTTATAAGAAATTTATTAATCACTAGATATATCCATAAAATAGAGGGAAGTAATAATTATTCATGAACAGAATCAACCGTCGGGAATCTAACAATAAAGACATCTTTAACAGCAAGAAAATTAGAAGAGAATAGTTCTTGCGAGCTACTGCACAGTTTCCACCTTATTACTGTGTAGACTACAAACTTGTATTTCTCAAAGTATCAATGCCGCCTCATTAGGGGTCTGCCCCTCTCTCTATCTGTTCATCTCTATCGCTTCCTCTCATACTCTTCTCTGTTTGGCTGTCTCTATCGCTCTCGAACCATTTCTCTGTCTGTCTGTCTCTCTCTCTATCTTTCACCACCGCGCTCGCCCTTCATCCGTTAGCCCCGCGGGTATCCAAACATCATGTTAAAAGGATCGATTTCGAGACACCTTCTGTTTGAACGAGCGAAGCGCCAGTTTAGCTCTTCGGTACTTATTTGTATTTATTGATTAGTTTCTACCGCGTCAACGTCAAAGGTCACTAGCGGTGTATTCAAAATATAGTGATAGGGTGTTCGCCGCCAGTCGAGGAAAGGCCATACAACACTATGATAAAGTATTGTGACAAAAAGGTCAGTCATGAGTTAACATTTATGGCAAATTGTGTTAAATGTCAAAAGATGTGGAGCGCTGTAGGTTAGCATGGTAGTGAAATGGGAAAATAGGGATGAGCAAACGGAATAGGAAGGCCCTTCAGAACTGACACAAAGCCAGCCTTTCATCCTTCCGTGTCGGCTCTCACACTTTAGGATGTGGACAGAAGGGAATGAAGGAGATAAAGAAAGGGAAAAGGGGAGAAGAAAAGACCATGCAAAAATAGTTACGGCAAGGGCTGAGGTCTATGGTAAGGGTAATACCGTATACACTGGGTCTCAGTCTCCGCCTCCTATGTTGCTTTATTTTATATAATAGTTGATCCTCTAAACCTTCATGTAGGTTTTCCCAAAAGCGTTTGTTGATTAATCATTCGCTTGGTGATATTCGCTTTCCCATTTTAAATTACAGTAATTGGACAGTTTGGATTTTTTTTCTTATAAACCGAAAGCTCACATACAGCGCTCAACGTATGTCTATACGTGAAACCCATGATCACATATCTATTGTATTTATGATAATGTATATTGTCGTTATTAATTTCATTGTTATATTTATTATAAGAATTAATAAGATTTTAAGAGTAACTAGTAATACTGTTGCAGTAAGTGATAATGATAACGGGGATATAATGACGGTGGCAAAGACAACATCGATGGGGATTTGATGAAGATAAAGATTATGACTTTTCTGTATTCATTTCGCAATGTTAATCTCTCTCTCGCACTGTTTTCTTAATTAGCATTTATGTCACGGTTTTGACACATTTTCTACTTCCGCATTTTCTCAGTTATCACGATTCCCTCTTTTCACTTGTATTCGCTTTTTCTGTTTTGTTAGCGCATTTCCTCTATTTTTTCACATTTTTTCTTTCTTTCACATATTTATTGGATATGATAATAGCCGGAAGATACTTTGTCAGATTATTTGTACTTACACTCTTCCATAACGGAAATCAAATGGTAACGTGTAATATACCCTCTCAGGTACATTACCTTACATCCAAAGGAGGGAACTTGAACTGTTCAGCGATGAAGCAGAGATACATTTACGAAATACGTTAGGGCGTCTATTTTCACCCGCTTTTATTACTATCAATATTAATCGTCATTCCACTATGAATTATGAGATTTCCGTGAGACATGTTGCAAATTTTGTAACGCTGGACTTTGTGTGATGACAATAAAAACAGTATGAGGAATCAAATTTATTATAAAGGTTAAGATTTTAAAGATTTAGTTTTAATTCCATTTGTTACAATGGATATTCTTTGCTGTGACATACTGTCTGTTTTATTTTGGCCAAATCTCCCCCTGTGTGCAAGGAGTGGCCGGGGTTACCACTCACTGGCCGGGTGTGGGATTGAACGCAGGTCCGCAAGATTGCTAGACCAGCACCTTACCGCTGCGCCAGCACATAAATGCCACTAAAAGAAAAAATAAAGAAAAAAACTACATAAACCAGAATATTGCAATCCCTCTAGAGATCCTGGGTTTAGAACAGCTGGACTAGAATATTAATAAATTGGACAAAAACATTTCCCTAATTTTGTACACTCAGATAATCAGACATCGGTTTTCTAACCAACAATAATTAATATAATATATCCCCTGGATTTATTTGACTTTCAGCCAGCTATTCATACCATGAATACTACAATTCATGGTATGACATGACTGATATACATTCCACGTTTTTGTTTCCTTTTTTCTTTTTGCTTACTTAATATTTCTTGGGCCTGCTCTGCGTCCTTTTCCATGGACCTATCACATATCCAGCCAACTTATAATCACTTAGTTTGGGTGCTGTAACATGTATGGGAAAAGGCAGAGGTTGGTAAGTGAAAAAAAATGGGATGAGATTAAGATGGAAACCTGGCCAACCACCTAGCCATTTTAACATCATCCATCTATGCATAACAGTAGGACCAGGTTTCGTTTGACTGTATTCTCTTAATTAACAAAAACAGGTTTTTGCGCAACATACAATATGGAAAAAACTGCTAACATCCGCAAACGAAAACAATACAACTTTCCTGTGAACAGCAAGAAAGACAATCAATTAAAATTTCTTCTGACGAAATAATATAATTATTTATTCCTGGTGTTTATGAGGTGACTATGAATAAATTAATGAAAAAAGCAGGTAAATTACTTTAAGGTTTGACAGCAAGGCATTCGGTAACCGCTACTATCTAAACTTACTTCCTATGCTCCAAAACTTAGGATTACAAATATATATATGTATGTAATAAATATAAGGTAACTATCTATTTATCTTTTTATACACACACATATATACATGGTGCTTTGGTGTTCCTTCCTGGTAGCCGATTGTACTATAATAAGAGAGATGTAGTCCATGAGACAGTTTGTCACTGACTTCTACTTCATTCTCTCAGTGCCATGAGCTACATGGCCTTTTGCTCTTCTCCAATTTACATCAGTGACGTGAATAAGTGAAATTGTTGCGCGGACACCAACTTAGCTTTCATTTAACCCCTCCCACGTTTGGGCAATTGAGCGGGCAATCCACCGCCACTGCAAAAGTGAGGACGCAACTCAAGAAGGGACGGTTACCGGGTGAAAACCTCAGTCTCGATGGGTGTAGAACAAGGTGCAAGGAGTCACCTCTGGCAGTAGGAGATTGTCCCAGCACTTAGTTGTGTGCAGACTATCATGTGCAGATCCAAGGCCCGTTGTAACCGATAGACACCACAAAATATCAATGTTCGTTATAAAAATAATGATTTTTCATATACACAGATATGTACAACTAAATACATATATGTACACATACACACACACATATAAATATAATTATATGTACACGTAGCATATAACCTCTAAAAAGTTTATCTTCAGACAGAACAGTTGTATAAATAAGACATGTATATGTAAAGTAAGGGTATAATTTATGGTTACTGGCTGTAGAAAACGTCAGGCGAGAGACGGTTTCAGCTGCAGTCGCTCATACTTCGACCACAAGCAGCATTGAGAACCATATCCGCATACTGGCGCACCAGAATATACCCCACATGCACCACATCCTTGCACATCCACCACAGCGTGTCCCTGAAGTGTCTTGGGTTCCTGAGGCATTCTTGGTTGTATGCGCGGGAGAGAGGCAGCGTGCTGTCCCAAAACACGACGCCGGTATTCTTCAGGGTTTGTTTATAGAGGGCGTTGTAATGGCGGATGTTGTCGACGGTGAAGGATTTCACTTTTGGGTCCTCGATATAAGCCACCTAGGAAAAGAGAGTGTTATTGTTATTTTTCGTTCTTATTTCGGTCATTGTAGTGGTGTGTATTCAAATTGTTTTTGGCAATCTTTCTTCTTACTCTTATTGTAGTTATTAATTTTGGAAGATATCGCAGGATGTTTATCTTGCTTCCTTCATTGATATAAGAACAATATTTAGCCAGTGATGATGGGGTAATAAGTATATCCCTTCAGTTTTGCAAAAGATATTCACTCCTGCCACTATTATGTTGCTAATGAACATCATGTTGGGTTCATAAGCACAATTCCCTGCTGGCACGAGAATTTTACTCCTGCTAGTCTTGACGTAAAAATGAAATCCTCTGTCAACAAAAGACCTTCTCTTTACTAATCTGTATACATAAAACCTTATCCTGGACAGGTCTCCATCTCTTTGAGGTAAGCGCTTACATGATATAAAGAATAAAGAAAAACTTCTTAGAATAATACGATAAGCTATTTATCAGCTAAAACACTTGTGAAGCAACTGCCGCTTAGCTAGTGGAATTATGCTTTTTAACAAAACGCCCAAAGCTGGTCTTAAAAGTAGAGAGATGAAATGTTTGAGCAGATTCGACCAACACCAGCAATCTAAAAGACAAACCAGTGGATACAATATAGCCCCATCCTCATCTATAACTTTATCTGTTCTTAATAAATGGTTTGAAGTTGCATCCCTCGATAATTTCGCATTACACAGTTGCTCTCTAAAACTGAAATCGAATATCAGCCAACTATCAGAAAAGGGTTATGTACCATTTGAAACTGGTCAAGTCTCTGTAGAAAGACAAGTAAGTCCACTACAACTGGAGATGATGGGATTGTGTTATGGGCAGGAGGCAGGCAGAGTTGTCCTGCATATCATGATACGGTCTTTTGTGGGTCAAGAACATGACCTTTTCAAGCTAAGCTGTACGCCTACCACTGAAAAACGGGCAACTATTATATTCATCTAAAAATCTAGAAGCTCTCCTGCCGTGGCGATTCTTAAGAACTAGCGAAAGAAATCTAGTTCTTTGTTCGCCGCGATATTACAGACCACAGCTTGTATAAAACGAAATGAACAAAAATATGTTCAGCACAGTACCTAAAAGAAAACGATGCACAATGCTTCTGCAAGGAAATGCCAAAGTATAATTCCCCATTTATATACAAAGTCCCTTAGGGGTTGAGGGCGCCTCTCCTTTATTGATAAATGATAATCCAACTTTAAGAACAGGACAAGTACAGTATCCAGCACTTGCAGCACGCTCAGTGAGTGAAGTAAGCTTGGCAGTCCCTATTTGCCCTTTATCACTCAGTCTCCTCATCCCCCCTTCTTCTCCCTTTCCAATCCCCAGTCTTCTTTTATCTCCCTATTTATCACACAATATACTGATGATGATGGTTTGTTTGAGCGTATGGTCTCCAGATTCATTAAAGGTTAGATCTTAAATATAATTACAAAAAACGTTTCCTACTACTGAAATAGTACTAACCAGAGAACATCACTTACTGAGTATAGTAATTTTATAATAAACGGCAATCTAATAATTGGTATGATCAATGATACATTTTTTGACAAGGTAAGATATCTTAAATCCTTCAGGTATATATGGCTGATGTTTAGCTGATGCCATTGACAACAGTATATTATTCAGGAAACCAATTGATCACGGCAACCCCCCCCTCCCTCCCTCCCTCCCTCCCTCTCCCTCTCCCTCTCCCTCTCTCTCTCTCTCTCTCTCTCTCTCTCTCTCTCTCTCTCTCTCTCTCTCTCTCTCTCTCTCTCTCTCTCTCTCTCTGTGTGTGTGTGTGTGTGTGTGTGTGTGTGTGTGTGTGTGTGTTTATATACATATATCTCCACACACATATACTACTCTGTATCATATTAACTATATAGCACTAGTACTCCTATTCCCCAAGATACCTGGAGATCATCTTGCATTTTGAAGATAACAGGTGTTGTGCGAGCGAGACGGGTAATTACAGGTGCGATACTTTGCAGGTGTTTTTCGAATATTTCCCCAGCTGTTTCCACGCCCTTCTCCAGGTAGGGGGATTCTAAATACCGCATCCAGTGGTTTCCTGTGTCTGTAGGAAAAAGGTAAAGGGTGGTTCATTTTGAGAAGTGGTGGGGGTGGTGTGGTTGGGGTGGTGGTGATGGAGGTAGAGGTAAAGGTAGAGGTGGTGGTGATGGAGGTATAGGTAAAGGTAGAGGTGGTGGTGGTGGTGATGGAGGTAGAGATAAAGGTAGAGGTGGTGGTGATGGAGGTAGAGGTGGTGGTGGTGGTGGTGGTGATGATGGTAGAAGTAGTGATGATGATGATGACGATGATGATAATGATGACGATGGATGATGGTGATGATCTGGTGATGGAAATGGAAATACAAAATAGTGATGATGATGATGGTGACATTAACAGTAGCAATAACAACTAAAAGCACTCTGCCAAGGCAATAGTGGCAAGTACACAGGTGACGTTCGTGTTTCCCTATCTCGCAATGCTAATGAATCCTTTTTTAAAAATTCTCCAAAACCTAATAGCATCTAAGTTGGGTTAAAAAATATATACACCTCTGATAAAATTCTATTCATAACTTAGTTATCCTACTAACCAACGAACAAACTAACTAATCAACCCAAAACATAACTTCGCAGAGGTAACAATGCCATTAAACATTACCAGACAAAAAAAAATTATAATCTTAATTCCTTCAACAATTCCTTACTCATTACAACGAATGTGGGCTTTGGTCGCTCTTCCGCCTCCCACAGCTGCACCAGCTTCGGCAACTTCGTCAAATATTCGTCTATGTAGTACGTTAACGTGAAGGGTGCGTGGACGTGACGAATCATTATAAATTCGCCCTTATAGCGACACCTTGGCAGCTTGTCCAGAAAGTAATCGATGTTTCTCCACTCCCCCTGTTGAAGCACGAAGGAAAGATTAAAACACACACGTAAAAATATATATGTGTATATAGATAGACAGATGGGCAGATACATACACATAGATAGATATATATAGATAGGTTAATAGATATATAGGCAAATACACAGATGTATATGTATTGAGAAAGATAGATATAATTTGAAAACAACGGATGCTGCGCCATCTTTATATACCCACTCCATTGGCTTCTACCACACATTAATTTTGTTAACTATCTCCTCAACGATCTCACAGATATTCAAAGAACAGAAAAATCAGAAAAAATGCTCACATACGCGTATGTATGTATGCATGTATAAACACATATAGGGAATTACTTTGTCATAACAACACGACTAAACCAGTGCACTCCTCATGACTGGAAATCTACTAAGTCTTTTTTACACCCGTGCCCCGAAGAAAATTTTACTGTGTCCTCGCACCCCTTTAAATCTATAGCTTATTTAAGGATAAAGGAAGTGAATTTATACTAAATTTGATCAACAAAAGAAAATATTCTAATGAAATTTTCTAGTAATATGTTCATAAAAATCAAACATATGGACAAGAAAACATGTCCCAGATTGTTTGAATAAACCCTACAACAATAATCACTTGCTTGAAATATCTACATATATATATATATATATATATATATATATATATATATATATATATATATATATATATATATATATTATATATATATATATATATTTTTTAATAACTTTAAAACGTTTATATAAATGATTTTTCAATTCGATGGCTCTTTTCTTCCTGTTTCTTGATTATGAGTAATCAACAGATTAATTGCTTGTCTTCAAGATGGACACTTTTGCGCACCACTTTGAATGCCATCTCAAAGGGGCTGCGAGATAGCATTCCCTGGTTGGGAAACCCTGATCTGAACGTATACGAATTGCACGATTGAACTGACACACCCAAGAGAGCAAACAAAACTACAGCGGTAATTCCTCTTAAGTAATATTTTTCTGTTCGTCAGTTACCATGCACCGGAGTATTGTTTATATATATATATATATATATATATATATATATATATATATAGAGAGAGAGAGAGAGAGAGAGAGAGAGAGAGAGAGAGAGAGAGAGAGAGATCTTTTTCTTTCCTTTTGATAATTTCAAAATATGGGTTCCTCGAGACATAAACATAAATTTAGGGATTCTGTATGGGTAAATCAGTTGAGAAGTGCTGGCCAAAGGATATAACCTTAAAACATTTTATATATGCCACTACTCATAGTATTTGACTGCATGTACTAAGCTACAGTATCTTTATAACACGCCCCAATCATATAAACCAAAAGAAAGACTCCCTAGTTACTCATGCATTGATTCTATTAAACCAGAATGAGATATCAAGGATTAATTGACCCTTATTGTTGTCATAAATACAAATAACGTTAATTTGAAGAGCTAGTGAAAACAGCCAGTGGCATAATTGTAGTAACCAGCAGTGAAGATAGAGCTAGTCGCATGCAATGAAAGTGGG
>NC_091583.1:18409600-18412100 GCF_042767895.1 Penaeus vannamei | reverse complement strand
AGTGGTACTACGTGACGCCAAAACACAGATTACAAAATACCTGACTGCATGACACGTCTTTGAAGTTCTGGAGGCAAAAGGTGGAAGAAAATCCCTTACACTACATATTTTCTGTAGGCATTTCGGTTAGAAAGCGGCATGCGGTATTTCTGTGAGTCCTCGCTACCCACACCGGTACCAGCGGTGACTCCAAGCTAATAATGAAAATTGGATATATACTGTATATACATATATCCACATACATATATATATGCGTGTGTGTGTGTGTGTGTGTGTGTGTGTGTGTGTGTGTGTGTGTGTGTGTGTGTGTGTGTGTGTGTGTGTGTGTGTGTGTGTGTGTGTGTGTGTGTGTGGGTGCGCGGGTGGGTGCGCGGGTGCGTGCGTGCGTGCGTGCGTGTGTGTGTGTGTGTGTGATGTGTGTGTATTTTCAGTCCAGTATGATATCAACTTTAATCATATCACAGATATACGGATGGATAGCTGTAGCTTATTCAGTTTCAATAATACGATAAGACTGAAATCTGAAAAATAACAGACTGATAAAGACACTAGGCATCAATCGTAACAGACGAGCCGACATACATCAGCCCGACAAAACAATGTCCTCATGTTTATAAATCTAAACAAGTTAATTTAAAAATGCTAATAAAGTCTATGGACTTGATACTAACCGTTTTTTTTTTACATTGCAGAGAAATTTGTTTACACTTCATTTCATTAAAGCTTTGTACATCTTAGTTTCTGTTTCGTTGCAAATTGTATCTTTTTAAAGTCCTGCCACCTGCGACATCAGGAATGCATTTAGAGAGAGAAAAAAACGTGCAGTAATACTCATGCCGTAGCGATGGCAAAAGTGCACAGTACTCAGAGGCATATGCATTGATAAATTGCTAAGCCTTTGACCTTTCCCTGCGATCTCTGCTATAGCCTGCTGCAACCTCAAACCTGCTGCCCACCTGATCGCAACACTTGGCTAGGTGGTCAGGTCAAGGGAGAACAAATACAAATACAAAGGGTATATTAGCAACACAAAGAGAAAGGCAATATGAGCATGTAATAATGAACTAAGATAAGGCACAATATTTGTCCTGTACGAACATGGAACACAGGCACCTCCATGTACACTGTACCCGGTTGTACAGAAATACAACGTTTCAACCATCATTGCAAGTCACTGCTTGTCAAGGGTTTTCCCATCATAGTACATCACTGCCATGCAGTAATCTACGGAAAAGAAAACACTACAAGTCAGCCGCCGACACAAACCAGCTATCACATCAGCTGGAGAGAATTCCAACAACAAAATACTTCACAACTCGTTTTTTATATAATCCGAATCCAATAATAACGCCGCACTTGCACAGCTGTTTTCTCACTTATCACAGCTTCAATCACTGCTAAACGGTGAACCCGCCTTCCGTTCGACATCAAGCCTTCCTGGAACAGAGCCCGGGCCAGACTGCCGCTTCCTCCCCCTCTGCCATACCTTCCAGTCACAAAACAAGTGCACGCAAATCGCCGCATGGCTGCACCTCTTACAAACTGCTTTTCAAGGCTTCAAGTCACGTTCGTAATGGCATGTGCTGTCACGATCCAAAGTTCCTGCGCCCCCTCCCTCTCCTACCTCTGGCACTGGTCGTATCGCATGAGGCGGAAGGGGGGGCGGGGAGAAGGGACAGCGGGAGCGGCGCGGGGTCAAGGACTCGTCCCTTTGCTCGCATGTTATCAGCGCGTCGTATCGTATGGATCTGCCACTATATTATTGCCATGTATAGAACTTTTGATTACGTGACTGGCGAGTAATAAACCCAATAATGCTAAGGCTCATTGTCGCATTATAGCATAATTATAATTCTAGCATCGTCGCCAGACACAAAGTATTCTGAACTCCATGTCTTGTGGTGGCCGTGTAAAATTATATATAAATTAATAAAATAAAAACTTTATAACATAATTTATCCCAATATACCTTAATTTTTTATTTTATTTATTTATTTATTTATTTATTATTTTTTTTTTTTTTTATGAATTCACGTGCCTGAGCGAACGCAGCTCGCTCATCCTAACCACTAAACCACATCGTCCTGAGCAGTAGATGTAGCCTTCTTGAAGTTACCTGGTATTTGCAATGATTATGATTCGACGTGAGGGGGATCCCGAATGCAACTGTATGAGTAAGACAGACACCGGACCGAACCGCTTGTTACTTTGTGAGTTCCTATGCATTCCTTAACCCATCTTTTTCTGTAAATTTCCTCCAAACGAATTGTCAGATGAGCATGACACTTCAGCAGTTTGTTTCACACCCTGTCCTATTCCTTGACATTTGTAGTGTCTTGCCAAATGTTTTTAATTACGGCATTTACCCTTGACTTTGTTGGCGCAGTGTCCTTCAACTAAGGCTTTCGGACAGGTGAAGCATGACGCAGCTGTGACTTCTTCCTCTCCTCCTTCCCCTTTCCTCCCTACTCGCCTCCTTCCTCGCTCACTCCCCCTTCCC
>NC_091583.1:18399600-18402100 GCF_042767895.1 Penaeus vannamei | reverse complement strand
CGGGAATTGAGGAGCAGAAAGGGGAGACAAAAAAAATAAATAAATAAAAAAAAAGAAAAAGAAAAAAAAATACGTGCATATATACACATATATGTTTGAGTTTGTATGTATATAAAGATAAACACACACACATACACACACACACACACACACACACACACACACACACACACACAAACACACACACATACACATAGTTTATAGCCAATAGCAGTCCCACAAATTACTAACGTACCTATTTTCGGCTTCCAAATCAACGGAATTAGAATAATAGGAAGGAAAATGTAGATTTGTGTGTCGACTGCTGTGTACCAACAATGGCCAAGACACTGTAAGGGAACAATAACTATTATTCAATGGAATAATAACTGTTGACTAATGATAATGATGGCGATTGTGATGGTGTTGATAATGATGATGACACAGAATTGGTAATGACAGTTATTAATGATAAAGATAATAATAACAGTAACGATAATGACAATAACATTGATAGTAATCAGGTGTATTGTTTACATTTGGCTAAGAAAAAAACAACCGTTAAACTGTGGAAATTAAGCATAATAATGATATCAAAAGTAATAATGATAATTATACTGCTATTACTACTACTACTACTACTACTACTAATAATAAAAATAATGATAATACTAATAACAAAGATGATAATAATGACGATAATGATAATAGTAATAATAACAACAATAATAATAAACACAATCACAATAATGATAATAATAATAGTAGCAATAATGATAACAAAAATGATAATCATATCACCATTATCATGATTATCATCATTATTGTCATAATGTAGAAAGGTATGAGAATGAATATATGTATGCATGTATTTCTGACGAAGAAATATTCGAAATCGGCCAAATTTCTTCTCATTCATAACATTCTACATTTGTTAATAGGAATACGGTATACTATCATTATTATCATTAATATAAGAATAACAACAACAATAATAATAATGATAATAATAATAGTAATATCAATAATGATAATACAGCTACTACTAATAATAACAATACCAACACAAATAACAGTGATAATGATAATAACAAAAAATAGCGATAAGAAGAATTATGGAAATTGTGATAACAACAACAATAATAATAATAATAATAACAATAAAAAGAAGATGAAGAAGAAGCAGAAGGGAATGAAGAAGCATAATGATAACAAAACATAGCGATGATTATAATTAAATCAATTATGAAAATAATAAAAATGTTAACAGAATCAATGAAAATTATGATAATGATAACAATAATAACAAAGATGAAAATGACAGTAGTAATAATGATGATAATAAAGTCAATAATAATGATAATAATAATGACAATAATAATATTAATAATAATAATAACAGCAACTATGATAATGATGACAATAATAATAATAGTAGTAATACTAGCCGCAGTAACAGAAGTAGCAGTAGCAACAGAGGTAGTAGTAGTGGTAATAGAAGTAGCAGTAGTAGTGGTAGTAGTAGCGGTAGTAATGGTAGTAATAATAGTAATAGTGGTAGTGGTAGTAGTAGTTGTAGCAGCAGCAATAGTAGTAGAGGTAGTAATAGTAGTAGTACTGGTAACCGCAGCAGCAGCAGAAGGGGCAGAAGTAGTAACAGAAATGGTGATAATAGTAGTAGTAGTAATAGTAGTAGTAGTAATAGTAGTAGTAATAGTAATAGTAGTAGTAATAGTAATAGTAGTAGTAATAGTAGTAGTAGTAGTAATAGTAGTAATAATAGTAGTAGTAGTAGTAGTAGTAATAGTAGTAGTAGTAATAGTAGTAGTAGTAGTAATAGTAGTAGTAATAGTAGTAGTAGTAGTAGTAGTGGTAGTAGTTGTTTTTGTTGCAGCAGTATTAATGGTAGTAGAAGTAGTGACAAAAATACTGATAAGATTAATGACAACGATAACGCCAAGGAGAATTGAGAAACTATTGATCGAAATAAGAAAAATGATGACAGAGATGATGATTGTGATAGGAACAGAAAAATGGTAACACGATAACAATGAAAGCGATAACAGATAATAACATTAACTAATGGAACTCCAGAACGAGAACGAATTGTGATAAAAGACAAAAATGATCATTAGTTGAACACACATACAAACACACACACATAAACATAAAAAACGCACACACACACACACACAAACAAATACGAGCACAAAAAAATGAAAACAAATGAATAAACAAAGCATATGCACGCAAAAAAAGACGCACACACACACATACAAATCCGAGCACAAAAAAAATGAAAACAAATTAATAAACAAAGCATATGCACGCAAAAAAAGACGCATACACACACACAAACAAATACGAGCGCAAAAAAATGAAAAACAAATGAATAAACAAAGCATATGCACGCAAAAACAGACGCACACACACACAAACAAATCCGAGCACAAAAAAAATGAAAACAAATGAATAAACAAAGCATATGCACGCAAAAAAAGACGCACACACACACAAACAA
>NC_091583.1:18359359-18366859 GCF_042767895.1 Penaeus vannamei | reverse complement strand
TTGACAGTCAACCGCGTCAACAACAACATCTGCCAAGTGCGCCTCGATTTCCTGGACTTGGAATTGGAACAGCCGGACGCTGATGGCAACTGCAACGTGGATTTCTTGACCGTGACGGGAGGGACTTCCACCGTGCCCAGGATCTGCGGCTCCAACACGGGCCAGCACAGTGAGTAAGGGAGGGAGAGAGGGAGATAGGGAAGGAGGGAGGGAGGGAAGGAGAGGGAGGAGGGAAGGAGAGTGAGAGAGAGGAAGAGAGGGAAGGAGGGAGGGAGGGATGGATAGATGGATGGATGAAGGGAGGGAGGGAGGGAAGGAGAGAGACAGAGACAGAGACAGAGAGACACAGAGAGAGAGAGAGAGAGAGAGAGAGAGAGAGAGAGAGAGAGAGACAGAGACAGAGACAGAGAGACACAGAGAGAGAGAGAGAGAGAGAGAACGAAAGAGAAAAGTAAGGATTCACAAAGGAGAGAAAGAGAGTAACCTAGAATAATATATTACCCTTAATATAGACAAAGACCCACATACAGAAATAGATACACATGTGTGTATGTATAATTACACATCAAATTATGTAAGCATATAGTTGTACAGCATTTATAAACCAATATTTCTATATGGATATCTATGTACCCCATGTATGTATAACCATATCTGTGTACGTAGAATCTACGTGTACGCATAACCACTCCCCTTCTTCTCCCCCCCCCCCACCTCACCCCGTCTCCCCCCTCTCCCCCTAGTGTACGTCGATGTTGACCCCAACGGCGGCGCCCTTAAGGTCATGGTTGACAGGTCGGCCGCCTCGACTGTCAACCGGTCCTGGAATATCAAGGTCACCCAGATCCCTTGCAACTCGCAGTACAGAGGTGAGAAGGAATAACTGTCAATTTATTTATTCTACATATATTTATTTATTTATTTATTTATTTATTTATTTACTTATTTATTTATTTATTTATCTATCTATATTTTTTTCGATTTATTCATTTATTTATTTTATTTTTCATTATTTTTATATGTATTTTTATTTTCGATTTAATTATTCATTTATTTATATTTTTTAGTTAAGGAGCTTTTTGGGTTTAGGTCTAGTGCGTTTTTTTTTTTTTTTTTTTTTTTTTTTAGCTTTTTGCTTTGCATTTTGTAAAAGATCAGGGAGGATAATTTCTTTTCTGCCCAAGAATTCGTTTTTTTTAATATTTTTTTTAGGTTATAAATAAAAGGTTTTGAGTAAAGAAGTTAAAGAAGTTAGTAAAAAAGTTATAACGTTGTTGTTGTTGTTTTTTTGTGAGGTGAGACGCATTGCCGCCTAAGTATTTTCTATTTCTTGCACCCGAAATAATATATAATGTCGAATTTAAATGATTTACATAGCTTAAAAAAAGGTTATATTTTCTAATAATTGATTACTCATGAACTAAACTGTTTTATTCCCTCCACCTCCTCACCTTCTTCCCCATTCTTTCCCCCTTCCTTTGTCTCCTTTATCGTCCCCCTCCTGCTTCTCCCTCTTCCTCTCTTCTCTTATTAACTCCGAACCCCCCCCCCCTTCCCCCCTGCCTCCTTCGCTACCTCTCCCCCCCCTGCCGCCTTCGTTACCTCCCCCCCCCCTTGCTTTCTCTATTACCCTGCCCCCCCCCTCCACGTGCCACTCCGATTATCCCCTTTTCCTCCTATTTTCTTCCCCTTTCTCCTGCCTCTACCTGTACCCTGTGCCATCCCCATTACCCCCCCCCCCATATACCCCGACACCCCCTTACTCCCCACGTCCTTTGCCCTCCCCATTATTATTCATACCCCTGTTACTCCTCATAACCCTACACCCGCCCCCCACGCCACCCCCCATTACACCCACCTCTTTTCACCCCATTCCCCCCTGGTGCCTACCCACCTCTTTTCATCCCCCATTCCAACCCCCATCCCCACATTCCCCCGTGCCACCCACCCTCTTTTCACCCCCCATGCCAACCCCATCCCCACCCGTGCCACCCCCATTACCCCCCCACCTCCAGCACCTTCCGGATGCCTTCAGTACTACACGGAGACTTCAGGCTACGTCGAGAGCTTCAACTTCGACGACGCTGCTATTGGAACGAGTAAGGAGAGGAAAGGTCGATGTTCGTACGAAGAGATAGATAGATGAAGAGAGGATGGACAGAATAGGTAGATAGATGAAGGGAGGATAGACAGAATAGATAGATAGATGAAGAGAGGATAGACAGAATAGGTAGATAGATGAAGGGAGGATAGACAGAATAGGTAGATAGATGAAGAGAGGATAGACAGAATAGGTAGATAGATGAAGGGAGGATAGACAGAATAGGTAGATAGATGAAGAGAGGATAGACAGAATAGGTAGATAGATGAAGAGAGGATAGACAGAATAGGTAGATAGATGGAAGGAGGAAAGAGATGAATAGGGATAGATGAAGAGAGGATAGATAGAATAGGTAGATAGATGAAGAGAGGATAGACAGAATAGGTAGATAGATGAAGGGAGGATAGACAGAATAGGTAGATAGATGAAGGGAGGATAGACAGAATAGGTAGATAGATGAAGGGAGGATAGACAGAATAGGTAGATAGATGAAGAGAGGATAGACAGAATAGGTAGATAGATGAAGAGAGGATAGACAGAATAGGTAGATAGATGAAGGGAGGATAGACAGAATAGGTAGATAGATGAAGGGAGGATAGACAGAATAGGTAGATAGATGAAGGGAGGATAGACAGAATAGGTAGATAGATGAAGGGAGGATAGACAGAATAGGTAGATAGAGTGAAGAGAGGATATGGATGTAGAATAGGTAGATAGATGAAGAGAGGATAGACAGAATAGGTAGATAGATGAAGGGAGGATAGACAGAATAGGTAGATAGATGAAGAGAGGATAGACAGAATAGATAGATAGATGAAGAGAGGATAGACAGAATAGGTAGATAGATGAAGGGAGGATAGACAGAATAGGTAGATAGATGAAGGGAGGATAGACAGAATAGATAGACAGAATAGGTAGATAGATGAAGGGAGGATAGACAGAATAGGGTAGAGTAGATGAAGTAGAGATATATGCAGAATAGGTAGATAGATGAAGTGTATGGATATATTGTGAAGAGATAGATAGATGAAGAGAGGATGGACAGAATAGGTAGATAGATGAAGGGAGGATAGACAGAATAGATAGATAGATGAAGAGAGGATAGACAGAATAGGTAGATAGATGAAGGGAGGATAGACAGAATAGGTAGATAGATATGAAGAGGAGATAATAGATAGATAGATAGATGGAGAGGATAGACAGAATAGATAGATAGATATGGAGAGGATAGAATAGATAGATAGATAGATGAAGAGAGGATAGACAGAATAGATAGGCGAAGAAAGCATAAACAGAATAGATAGAATTGTACGAATAGATAGATAGATGAAGAGAGATTAGATAGATAGATAGGTACGAATAGATATATGAAGAGAGGATAGATAGAATTGTACGAATAGATAGATAGATGAAGAGAGATTAGATAGATAGATAGGTACGAATAGATATATGAAGAGAGGATAGATAGAATTGTACGAATAGATAGATAGATGAAGAGAGGATAGACAGAATAGATAGATAGAATTGTACGAATAGATAGATAGATGAAGAGAGGATAGACAGAATAGATAAATAGAATTGTATGAATAGATAGATGAAGAGAGAAAAGACAGAATAGATAGATAGAATTGTACGAATAGATAGATAGATGAAGAGAGGATAGACAGAATAGATAGACAGAATTGTACGAATAGATAGATAGATGAAGAGAGGATAGAGAGAATTGATAGATAGAATTGTACGAATCGATAGATACATAGATAGGATTAACGTTCTGGGAATATTCAATGTTGACTTTTATAATTTAGATTTTCAGTTCATTTGTTATTGGTGGATTTGTTATTGTTATTGACGTTATTGTTATTGGTTATTGTTATTTGATATTGGTGGATTCATTTGTTACTCATGGATAGGATGTAGAGACGATGATGAGAGACAAGTGGATATATGTAATTTTAAAATTCTCTCTCTCTCTCTCTCTCTCCCTTTCTTTCCCCCTCCCTTTCCCTCCCTCTCTTTCTCTCCTTCCCTCCCTCCCTCCCTCCCTCCCTCTCACAAAACATTCACCACTCTCTCCTATCTATCCGTTCTTCCACTCACCCCTTTACCCCCCCCCCCCTCCCCCCCCCCTCGCCCCAGATTCTCGCCAGATCGCCAACCAGGATTACGGAATCTGCATCGAAATGGCGGACGGATACTGCGGCATCATCTGGGAGAGGAACGCGACAGTTGGAGATAACAGCTTCACTCTCGACGGGAACATTCCTGCGACCGATCCCACGCTTATCGGTAAGGGGGAAGGGGTGGGTTGGGTGGCGTTGGGTTGGGTTTTGTGTGTGGGGGGAGGGGGGGTGTTAGTTTTGTGTGTGCGTGTGTGTGTGTGTGGAGTTCGGTTTCGTTCTTTTTTTTTTTGTCTTATGTTCGGTTTGGGTGTTATTTTTCTGTCTTTCTATTTGTTGTTGTTTTTTCTCTGTCTATTTTGGGATCTTCCTCTATCTTTTTTCTGAATCTGTGTGTGTGTGTGTGTGTGTGATATCTGTTTATATCTCCCTCTACTATTAACTCAACAATAAGCAAAATTATCTAATATACCATTCATTACCATATGCCATGCAAAGCGCCACAAGAATCTGGTATATTTATCCTTCTGCAATATTTATTAATTATTTCCCCCTTAGGCACGGCGGCGGCGGGCACCACGGGCGCGGCGTGCACGACCGACTACGTGATCATCCCGGGCGGCGTCGACAACAACCAGAACTCGGTGGACAGGTTCTGCGGCCTCGGGTTCCCGGACTCCGTCACCTGTGAGTGTCTGGGCGGGGCCTTCCGAAGCGCCTTTCAGTTCGTACACAGTTGTTGAGGAAATACAGACAGACAGATACCAGCACAAGCGCGCACACGAAAAGACACACGCACACACGCATGTACACACACACACGCACGCACACGCACGCACGCACACGCACGCACGTAGACGTACACACACACACAAACACATACACGCCCATACGCACAAATGCACACAGACATATACTCAGGCACACACACACACACACACACACACACACACACACACACACACACACACACACACACACACACACACACACACACACACACACACATATATATATATATATATTTATTTATTTATTTAATTATTTATGCAACTATAAACACACGTAGAGAGAGGACTAGTGTTCTGGCCTCCAAACTCGCATTGAAGTCATTCAGTAAAGTAAAGGAAACATTTTACTGCCAATTTCCAACATTCTGAAATTTCCAAAATCTTCCTCTTGTCTCTCCCAGCTACCATGAAGCCCTTCGTCATGTACGTGCACACCAACGCCGACGAAACCGGTGACGCCGCCAACCGAGGCTTCAACCTGCAGTACCGACAGATCACCGACTGCTAAGTGTGACAGCCTAACTACCGATCGAGAGTGATTCAGGTTTTAGCGTATGACTTGACGATTGAACAATTACAAAGCAAGAACCACAAAACTCTGACCACTTGTTTAACGTAACGACCGGAAGTTATGAGAAAGTTAGCAAGACGGACTGTATTTAATTGTCTCTTCCATTAATAACTTTGATATGACCTTTTTTCAATCACTTATTTGTGAACGACTTCTCAACTACGACAGTTAATGTAGTCGTACACTTTGAAAATGTTATCGTTTTGTTCTCTCTCCTTGAATGTTGATTGCTTGTTATTGTTATTGACGTTTTCTGTTATTGTTCTGTTAAAGTTTGTTGATATTTAGATTGTATGATTCATATCACTGTAATTCACTGTTGGATGTGTTGTGCCGGCTGGTTTGGCTACCAAGGGTTACAGTGGTGTAATTTATTGTTATTTTTTAATAAATGTAACACAATGAATATATATTTTTTCTTTTTTGGATTTCTTCTCTAATAGGCATAATTCATACAGTTCTATGGAAGGTTTGGTTAATCGATGTATGCATATTTACATATACATACATGAATATATATATATATATATATATATATATAGTAAAATGTATATACATAAATATTTATATATATACATATAATATATATATATATATATATATAGTAAAATGTATATACATAAATATTTGTATATATACATATTATATATATATATATATATATATATATATATATATATATATACATATATATATATATAGTAAAATGTATATACATAAATATTTGTATATATACATATTATATATATATATATAGTAAAATGTATATACATAATTATTTGTATATATACATATAATATATATACAAATATGTGTGTGCATGATATATATATATATATATATATATATATATATATATATATATATATATATAGTAAAATGTATATACATAAATATTTGTATATATACATATAATATATATACAAATATGTGTGTGTGCATGCATATATATATATATATATATATATATATATATATATATATATAGTAAAATGTATATACATAAATATTTGTATATATACATACATATATATATATATATATATATATATATATATATATATATATATATATATATATATGCATTTATTTAGAAGACGAGTTCACAAACATCAGTCGGAACATAAAAAGCAATTTATGAATGGCAAAACAACCCATCAAGCAGTTAAGTAACCAACTGTTTGATGAGTTGTCTATGCTGATTATCTACATGAGGTCCGGAATGCACACTCGAATCACATGGAGTGCTCCCTTAAATATCAAGATTTGTAGAGAACATTAGGACGGAAATTTCTGACAGGTCGTCTGAGACAGCGTCGTGGAGGACTTTATTAAGCATATCCCCCAGTCGATACTCAAGTTTCAAAAACTGTAACACTTAAAAACATCCAATTTCATTTTCATGTATCCATTACTCTCTCTCTCCCTTATCTAGTGCGATATATAGAGAGAGAATGTTCTAAACAACCATTAAAACAATCATTAAAAATTACTAAAGTAATTATAGCTTGGGAACGAGAGTTCTGGCAGCTGCCGCCCCAGTGTGAGGCCTGTGTTGCAAAGCCCTCGGGAATCCTAGAGCCTGCTGCTCCCTTTCACATGGGGCAACATCGGCGGGGGTGGGAGAGGTGGCGTCCACCCAGAGCAACTGCCCGATGTTCAACCTCAGGCAGGCTGTACGGATGGGAACTTATAACATCTGGTCTTTACTCCAGGATGACAGATTTACACCTATCGAGGGAATTGAAGCAGCTGGGAGTTGAAGTGATTACCCCCCCCCCCCAGAGGTGTAGAGACCTGGCAGCGGCACGATCAGTGTGTGGGTACACCTATTACTGGTCGGGTCAGGGCGATGGTCATCATCTCCAAGGAGTAGCCATAGCCATCTCCAGCCGACTTTAACATTCGGTAGTAGAG
>NC_091583.1:18341859-18351859 GCF_042767895.1 Penaeus vannamei | reverse complement strand
TCTTCTTCTTTGTCTTTCTGTCTGTCTGTATGTCTCTCTCTCTCTCTCCCTATCTCTCTGTCTCTGTCTCTGTCTCTTTCTCTGTCTCTGTCTCTGTCTCTGTCTCTGTCTCTTTCTCTGTCTCTGTCTCTGTCTCTGTCTCTGTCTCTGTCTCTGTCTCTGTCTCTGTCTCTGTCTCTGTCTCTGTCTCTGTCTCTGTCTCTGTCTCTGTCTCTGTCTCTGTCTCTGTCTCTGTCTCTGTCTCTGTCTCTGTCTCTGTCTCTGTCTCTTTCTCTCTCTCTCTCTCTCTCTCTCTCTCTCTCTCTCTCTCTCTCTCTCTCTCTCTCTCTCTCTCTCTCTCTCTCCCTCTCTCTCTCTCTCTCATTACAACAACAAAGGAGAGAAAGAAGAATATATAAAAACAACAAATTCATAACTTTACTTTTTTATTCTCCTAGTCTGCTGGTTCTAATAATCTAACTTGAATGTGGAATAGTAAAAAAGTGTTAATTGCGACAAATATCGAAGAGATGTATAAGAATGTGTATCAGCATAGTGTAGGAATGTATTAAACTGGGTTCTGTTGTATAACGTGTATCTCTGACGAAGGTATGATCGGTCAGCTGTATCTTTTGCACTGTGGAAGATATTCATTCTCATTCCTGCCTTTCCTAAATATGGAATACCGTTGCAATATATCGAAGGTTGAAAATATCTACATTTATATCTATATCTAGCTGTCTGTCTATCTATCTAGCTATCTATGTATCTATCAATCAATCAATCAATCAATCTATCTACCTATCTATCTATCTATCTATCTACCTATCTATCTACCTATCTATCTATCTATCTATCTATCTATCTATCTATCTATCTATCTATCTATCTATCTATCTATCTATCTATCTATCTATCTATCTATCTATCTATATCTATGCATCTATCCATCTATCTATCTATCTATCTATCTATCTATCTATCTATCTATCTATCTATCTATCTATATATATATATATATATATATATATATATATATATATATATATATATATATATATATATATATAGGCCCATGTTTTGAATTTCCGAGCAAAGATTATATAGAAAGCCACCATTCGATATACAAATTTATATGTATTTTGACATGAATCCGATACACTGGCTCTTGAATCCACAACCACCCTCATCCACCCACGAGTCCACCTCAAGGTTCCACTCCATCCTCACTACATCTATTCCACCTACGTTTAATAACGTATATGTTATAGCACGAAAATGTTGAATAATTTTAATAACTAAAAATACATAACATATAATAGATTGATAACCCATTGCTGTTTAGTTGATCTTATTAAAGATTTCGTTATGTGTTAATAATAATGATAATAGATTAATGATAACAGTGTTAATGGTAATATTGGTCATGATGATGTTAGTATTCGTGATAACAATAATTACGATATTGATAAAAATGATAATAGCAGAAATGATAACAGCGATAGTAATGACGATAATAATGATAGGAATAGTGATAATATTAATGATGATGATGATGGTAATAATAAGGATAATTGAAATCGTAACAAAAATAATGATGGAATTAACTATCAATAATAATGACAACAACAATGATATAGGCTAATGATGATAATAATAATAGCAGTAATGATAATGACAATAATATTAATAATAATAATGACAATTAGTAATAACATGTTGATGTGATGATAATAATTATAGTGATAATGATAAGGATTGTGGTAATAATAATGATAATGACAACAATGAGAAATATTAATAACAACAAGAGAAAGAATAGTTATGATATCTTTCAACGGTTTTTTGACCAAGAAAATCTTAAAAGACAAAGTACCCAATAATGTCTAAATTTACAGTGGATATCTAAACACAATTCCTGCAGAAGGCTAGTATATTAAATATGATTATTTTTTCAATAACAGAGGGCCGCTCTGATCCAGTTTATCTAATTGTTATCTTCTTTTTTTTTTTTTTTTTTTTTTTTTTTTTTTTTTTGCATATTGAGGTTAAATGCAAGTATTTGTTGATGTTTTTTTTTTCTAATTTTCTTTTTGTGCTCAATAATACCGATAAGATTAATCTCTTACGTAACACGGACAAGGGTCGCCAAGGCCACGTGTCCAAGAGTGTGTGTGTGTGTGTGTGTGTGTGTGTGTGTGTGTGTGTGTGTGTGTGTGTGTGTGTGTGTGTGTGTGTGTGTGTGTGTGTGTGTGTGTGTGTGTAAAATAATGCATGGAATAGACAGGTTCTTATCTACAAAAAAAAAAAACTGATCATCGACGACATTTTTTTAGGCAAATTCCAAATCTTCAAATTATATATTGATTATCATAATTCCCAAATCAAGCGATCGCCGCGACCTCCCAAAATTTCAGCGCTTAGGCAAAGGCCAACAAATATCCAACACATGCATTCCAGCAAGATATAGCTTGGAATTAATCTCTTTTTAACGATAGATTGATAGTGTGAGATCAACAAGAGTTCTATGATTCGTAGGAATAAAATTTCACACGTGACAGCTAACATCCGGGTCTCTGCGGGTGGATTCGAATGTTTTTGGCGCGCAAAGCTTAACCGAAATTAGTTTGGTCGGCCCAAAAATGTATTAATATAGATAAAATATAAATAAAAGAGGTTGTTCTATAGTATTGTTATCTTTATTCGGATTGTGTGACTTGTTTCGTTTACTTTGGGGATGGTAATAATATTAACAAAAGTTATCCCATATGTCTGTCTGCCCCCCTGCCCCTCTCTCTCTTTTCCCTCTCCTCCCTTCCTCTCTCTCTCCCTCATCCTCCCCTTCCTCTCTCTGTCCCTCATCCTCCCCTTCCTCTCTCTCTCTCTCTCCCTCTCCCTCCCCTCCCACCCTTCCTCTCCACCTCCCCCTCCCCCCAACCCTCCAAAGCAAACATCTCACCACATTAACCCCCCCCCCTCTCATTTTTACCTCTTTCCAGCAAAAAGAGGGACCTCTCGTGGTTGGAAGGCATCTACCTGCCGTCGACCAACGCGTCCCTCGTGAGTCCTGAATGTGCCAGCGACGTAGAGAATATCCTGAGAGTTTTGGAATCAGATGCACTTATAGGCGTCATTATGCAAAAAGGACGTTTCTGGCCAATATTGCGTAAGTAGGTTGTTTGGTTGTTTTCCAATGCGCGCGCGCGCGCGCGTGTGTGTGTGTCTAACGTTTTTCTTTTGTGTGTGTGTGTGTTTAACGTTTGTGTGAGCGAGTGTGTGTGCGTGTAAGTTATTTATTTGTTTTTATTATTTATTATTGTGTGTGCGTGTGCGCGCATGTGTGTTTAACGTTTTTTTTTTTTTTTTTGTGTGTGCGTGTGTGTTTTTAACTTTTTTGTGTGTGCATGTGTATGTTTAACTTTTTTCCTTTTTTTGTGTGTTTAACGTTTGTGTGTGTGTATGCATATGTTTAACGTTTGTGTGTGTGTGTATTGTGTTTATTTTTGTGTCTGCGTATTTTGTTCTGCATATGGATCCTATGCCTACTTTGATTAATATACTATAATATTTCCGAAATACACGTGTAAGATAGTATAGCTATTTTATAAATGCAGTGATATTATGCCTACCTTACTAACCTGCTTCCCTTCCTGTCTCTTTTTCACCCCCTTTCCTCTCTCTCTCTCTTCTCTCCCTTTCTCTATCTCCCTTTTTTCTCTGTTTCTCTCCTCTTCTTCTCTCCTACTCCTCCCACCCACCTCAATCCACTTCTCCCTTTTTTCTGTTTCTCTCCTACTCCCCCCCCCCACCGCAACCCCCCTCTCCCTCCCTTCTCCCCCCTCCCCACCACCCCCAACACTTCCGCCCCTCAACTCTCACCCCCACCCCCCCTCTCTCTCCATCTCTCCCCCAACAGTACCCGACTCGTGGGGCAAAGTACCCGACGGCCTCATCTACGGAAACTACCTTTTGTGGGGGATGATGGAGGAATGCACTGGACTGAACGTGGACGAGGCTCTCGGTTTTCCGTGGAACTACAACGTCACCTTTCAGGGTCGCTATTGCTTGGTCTCCACGGCTAGGTAATTATCTATCTTTTTTCTTTCTTTTTCTTTTGTTTTTTTTCTTTATTCGTGGGTGTGGGTGAGTTGTCTTTATGGTTGGTCGGATGAAAAGCTAGTCTTTCGTTTTATTTTCTAATCACTTTTTTTTTAAATTTTAAAATTAGTTTGTAATCATTCTTTACTCACTCCAAACACAATCTCGAATCCTTCTTGAATCGCAGATTATCAATTAGTTACCCTATTCACAAATACTAGCTCTGTTTCCCTAATCATATTCTAAATACTCCAATCACCAATCATACACCAATCTTCATCCTCCAGTCAGTGATAACACTTCCACTCTCTCTCTCTCTCACTCTTAACTACACTTTAACCAGTAACCACGCCTTTTACACTTTAATCACTATCTACACTTTTTGACGCACTCTTTACCACACTTTGACCATTAAACACTAATCACATGTCCTTATCACACTATCACCCTGACCATTAACCACACTTCACCATCTTACTACTCTGATCACTCTGACCATTAACCACACTTTAACTACTGATAAAACTCTTTACCACCCTCTAATCACTCTAACCACATACTTTACCCCACTTTAACCACTAACTACATTCACCAATCACACTCTTTATCACACTTTAAATAACTTTATCACACTCTCATAACACTTATGTGTCTCTCTAATCCCTAACTACACCATAATCCCTCTTCCCCATCACTCCAATCACTTGCCAGTCACTCCAATCGCTCACCAATCACTCCAATCGCTTGTCAATCAATCCAATCACTTGCCAATTCCTCACCAATCAATCCAATCGCTCACCAATCACTCCAATAGCTTGTCAAGCAATCCAATCCCTTGCCAATCACTCACCAATCACTCCAGTTGCTAACCAATCACTCCACTCCTTGCCAATCACCGCCACGCCATCCACAGAAGCAAAGCCAATGAGAGCGAGTTCGAGAGCAACTCTGACCTCCGATTGGCCAGCGCACGAGTGGGCGTGGCTCTCACCTACCCGGCCACGCCCCCTCTCTTCCAGTACGGCACCTGCATCCCGTCGAGCTGTACAAAGGAGGATATGGAGGTGAGGGGAGGAGGAGGATGGGGAGGTGAGGGGAGAAGGGTGGAGAGGGATGGGGAGCTGAGGGGAGGAGGATGAGAAGAATGGGGAGGGGAGAGTGATGGAGAGGAGGATGATAGGGAGGTGAGGGGAGAGGGATGGGGAGATGAGGAGGATGAGAAGAATGGGGAGGGGAGGAGGATGAGAAGGTGAGGGAGAGAGCGATGGATGGGAGGTGAGGGGAGGAGGAGGATATGGAGGTGAGGGAGAGAGCGATGGATGGGAGGTGAAGGGAGGAGGATGATAGGGAGGTGAGGGGAGGAGGGGGAGAATAGGGAGGTGAGGGGAGGAGGGGGAGAATAGGGAGGTGAGGGGAGGAAGGGGAGAATAGGGAGGTGAGGGGAGGATGATGATAGGGAGGTGAGGGGAAAATGAGGATATGGAAGTGAGGGGAGAGGGATTGGGAGGTAAGGGGAGAAGGAGGATATAGAGGTAAGAGGAGAGCCTGGATATGGAGGTAGGGGGAGAAGGAGGGTGGGGAGGTGAGGGGAAAAAGGGAGGATATGGAAGTGAGGAGAGAGGAAGGATATGGAGGTAAGGGCAGTTGGAGGACGTGGGTTTGAGGAGAATAGGAAGATTGGGATGGAAGGGTGTGAAGGGGAGATGGAATGGGGAGGATTTGGAGGAGAGAGGCAGAGAGAGGATGGGTATGATGTGGAGAGGATGGGTAGGACGTGAAGGTGAGGGGATGGGAAGGACGTGGAAGCGAGAGGCATACAAATAGGATCGAGAAAAAGGGATAAGACATAGAGATAAGGAAAAGGGGATTTTAACAATAAGGAGAAGGAGGGAAGAGGGGAACCTGGGTTTAAATTATTGAAGTAAGAAAGAGGAAAGGGGAAGGAAGAAGAACGAGGAAAGAGGAGGTAAGGGGAGGAAGGGGAAGAGAAAAAGGGATATAGAAATGAAAAGAGAAGATGGGAGAGGGAAGTGAGAAGAAAGAAAGGGCCTGGAATGGGAGAGGGGAAAGATTTGATTGAGAAAGCCAGAGTTAAAGGAGGGGGATGAGGAGAAAAGGGGAAGTGAAAGGAAAAAAAGGAGCAAATGAAGAAAAGAGTTTAAGGAGAGAGCAAGATAGCGAAAGGAAAGACGTAGATGAGACAAACGAAAGATTTGGGAGAGAACGGACAATAAGAAGTGAAAAATAGAAAAAAAAGCACAAAATCATACACAAAAAATCATAGATCTCTTCACAGTCAGCACAGAGTCATACGTCTTATTAAACCTTTTACTCTCCTTAAAGGCCAGTCTTATGGAACGTCTGAGCGTGGCCGGGAAGGAAGTCAGTTACTTGGACTGCAAAGCTGAAGATGATGTCACGGCATTCAACGCTGGAGATATTGTGTACATGTAAGTCTGCGTGTACGTGTGTATGTATAATCTAAGTGCATCTAGCTGTACGTATGGACACAAACGCATACACGTACATGTAAGTCTGCGTGTACGTGTGTGTGTATAATTTAAGTGCGTCTAGCTGTACGTATGGACACAAACGCATACACGTACATGTAAGTCTGCGTGTACGTGTGTATGTATAAGTTAAGTGTGTCTAGCTGTACGTATGGACACAAACGCATACACGTACGTATTTACAAACAGACACAAACATACGCATACGCATTTACACACAAACAAACACAAAGATGCATACATATATTTACTCAGTTTAAAGAAACTACCACCGAAAATTACCACCCTTTTACATATCCTTTTTTAATCCACAATTTTTTTCTGACACCCATCCGCATATATTTTCTTTCTCTTCCCCATCTAATTTTTTTCCTTACAGCATCCGCATATATATGTATATATATATATATATATATATATATATATATATATATATATATATATATATGTATATATATATATAATTTATCTTTTAATTTTTTTTATGTTTTTACTTTTTTTTCTTTCTTTTTCTTTTTCTTTTCTTTTTTTTCTTTTCTTTTCTTTCTTTTTTTTTTCTTTTTTTTCTTCTTTTTTTTTTCTTTGTTTCTATTCCTATTTTTTCCACTCCTCTGTCCTCAGTGTGGTGATCTCGATACTGGGGTTCCTGCTGCTGGCCGGGGCTCTCGCTGAATTCATCATGAGTCAGACTGATTCACAACACCTGAGGAAAGGTGAGTGAGTCAGACGTTAAGAGTAAAGAATGGGAGTAAATTGGGAATGATGATAATAATGGTAAGAATGGTAGTTTGAGTTGACGTTAATAACGGTGATGGTAATGATGATGCTACTGCTGGCGCTACAACTTGTAGGCCTATTATAACTAATGATGATGATGATAATGTTAATGATTATGATGATGATGGCAATGATTATGATGACAGAGATTGCAATGATGATAATTTTGATGATAATGATGATGATTGCGAAGATGATGATAATGATTATAAAATTGATAATGGTAATAATGATAATAGTAATGTTAAGAAATGATAAAACTAAAAACCATAATAATAACAGGAATGCTAGTAATGATAATGATAATACCATTCCTATTGACAGCAGTAATTATTATAATGGGAATGATAATAAGAATGATAGTGATAATAAAGATCATAGATAAGATAGTAACAGGAATGCTAGTAATGATAATGATAATACCATTCCTATTGACAACAGTAATTATTACAATGGGAATGACAATAAGAATGATAGTGATAATAAAGATCATAATAATAATAAGATAATGAGAATAAGGGTAGTAATAAAATACACGAACCATCACCCTCTCCACAGGCCCTCTGAAATACCTGCTCGTATTTTCGGCTTACTCCAACTTCAACAAAATTTTCTACATCAACACCAAGGAGAATCCAGCTGTTATTTCCTGCTTGCATGGCCTGAGGTAAGTGCGTGTGTTTGGGAGGGTAGGAGAGGGAGAGAGGGAAGGAGGAGAGAGAGGGAAGGAGGGGGGAAGAGGGAAGGAAGGAGGGAGAGAGAGGGAAGGAGGAGAGAGAGAGAAGAAGGGGGAGAGGGAAGGAGGGAAGGAGAGAGAGAGAGGGAAAAAGAGGAAGAGGGAGAAAAAGGGAAGGAGGGGGGAGAGATGGAAGGGAGGAGGGAGACGGAAGGAAGGGGGAGATGGAAAGGGAAAGAGGGGGGGGAGGAGAGAGAGAAGGAAGGAGGGGAGAGAGAGGGAATAAGGGAGAGAGAAAGAAAGAAAAACAGACACGAACAGGGATACAATTCAAACAAAAAATATCATTGACCTACAAATTTGAAAACCAAAGAGAAATTTGCATACTTTTTACTCAAATTTCCAGCCATTCACATACTTCCCTATTCCCCTGCCAGAGTGTTGTCCATGACCTGGGTCGTATGGGGTCACGGCTACATGTTCCTGTTGGGGGTCACGAAGAACGTCGTAGGAGCAACAGTGGTAAGTTCAACGTTTATATTTTTTTCCCCGTTATCTTCTGTTCATTTATCTTCTAAGTTCTTTATTTATCTCCCAAGTTCTTCATTTATCTTCTAAGTCTTTCATTTGCCTTCTAAGTTTTTTCGTTTATTTTCTGTTCTTCATTTATCTCATTTATTTATTTTTCCTTTATCCTTTAAGTTCTTCATTTATCCTCTCTTTAACTTCTTCTCTTTCGAAACACGGAACTGCCTCTTTCTTTCTTTGTTTTTATCTTTCCTTCTTTCTCTCTAGTTACTTTATTCTTCCCAGACGACTTTTCCTTTGTCTTTGGATGTATGTTCTACTTATCTATGGATGTATATATATATATATATATATATATATATATATATATATATATATATATATGTATATATGTGCATATACATACATATATACACATTTTAGGCGTATATATGTATGCATATGAGAGACAGACAGACAGACGGAGGGCTAAATAGAATAAACAGAAAGATACCAAATCATATAAACACGTCGACAAGCAGAGAAAAAGACAGACAACCTCCCAGACTGACATACAAATAGTAACTAACCCATCCCTCTTTCCACAGCTTGTAGACGAGGTGATCGAGCAGATAATAGGAAATGCCACCTTCAGCGTCGACTCATTCTTCTTCATGAGTGGTCTTCTTGTGGCTTATGGGGTCATGAGGGAGCACAAGAGGGCAGGTCGGGTCAACTGGATTATGTACTACGTTCATCGATTCATAAGGTTGGTGTTTTATGGAAGAACGTAAAAGAAGAAAAAGAAAAATCGAGGGAGGGGGAGAGGGAGAGGGAGAGGGAGAGGGAGAGGGAGAGGGAGAGGGAGAGGGAGAGAGAGAGAGAGAGGGAGAGGGAGAGGGAGAGGGAGTGAGAGTGAGAGTGAGAGGGAGAGTGAGTGAGAGTGAGAGTGAGAGTGAGAGTGAGAGTGAGAGTGAGAGTGAGAGTGAGAGTGAGAGTGAGAGTGAGAGTGAGAGTCAGAGTGAGAGTGAGATAGAGAGAGAGAGAGAGAGAGAGAGAGAGAGAGAGAGAGAGAGAGAGAAAAAGAAAGAAAGAAAGAAAAAAAAATGCATAAAAAGTTGAAGGTTCAGGCTTGCGTTAATTTTTGTTTGAGTTAGTGTGCTTAATGTTGTATTAATTTTTGGTGTAATTAATGTATTTGTTAAGGTATTTATTACAATTGTTACTACAGTTATTTATTATCATATCCGCTGTGTTTACTCATTTTCCAGTAGTTAATGTTGTCATAGTTAATATTGTTATCGAGCTCATTTTTTACATCATTAATTACTTTTATCGCATATGTTCTTACAGTAGACACAGCTGACCTTTTCTCCCCTCCTCCCCTCTTCAGGCTAGCTCCCCCGATCGCCTTGACCGCAGGAGCCATGGCCACCGTCGCCAGATTCGCCCT
>NC_091583.1:18334359-18336859 GCF_042767895.1 Penaeus vannamei | reverse complement strand
CTTTTTCGTTTTGTTTTTCAGGTCCTATCAACACGTTTCTTTCCCACCCATCATGGCAGCCACTAAGTCGCCTCACCTACACGATGTTCCTCACGACAATTCCAGTTCAGTTTGTTTACTCAGGCGCTGTTTTTTTGCCCTTGTATCTCGACCACCTGAATAAAGTGAGTATTGTAATCTTATGCTGTGTGTTGTCTTCTTTGTTTTATTAATGCTGTTGCCATTATCGTTATTATTGTTGTTTTTACTCTTCTTGTTAATAGCAGTAGTATTAGCCTTATTATTGCTATTGTCATTATAATGATTATAGTTCTTTTTATGAATATTTTTTTCATTGTTATTGTTATTATTATTATTATTATTATTAGCATTATTATTATTATCTTATTAATAATATTATTATTACTATCGTTATTATCATTACTACTATTATTACTACTTCTACAATTATTATCATTATTGTTATCATTTTTTATTTGCCACCCATCCGCCCTTATATCAAAATATAAGGGCGGATGGGTGGTAGGGGGTAAGATTAGATACCTGAGTGAACAAAAAATTATCCATTTCAAACCTTTAAATTAATTCCATTTACCTGTAACCAATAACCGCACATTATCCTCTACACCAACAAGACCCTTCATTTTAACCAGGGGATCAAATAAAACACAATCAGAGGATATAATCTTTATTTACCTGTGTCATAGATCGTTGAGACCTGCGGGTACCTGTTCATCGGTGGGTTGTTGGCGATTCTCCTGTCACTGATGACCGAGGGACCTGTCTTGGGGCTCGAGAAGCTGCTCATTCGTAGGCCAGGTGAGAGGATGTGTGTTTTTATGTTTTGTGTGTATGTGTGTGTGTGTGTGCGTGTGTGTGTGCGTGTGTGTGTATGTGTGTGTGTGTGTGTGTGTGTGGGTGTGTGTGAGAGTATGAGTGTGTGTATGTGTGTGTGTGTGTGTGTGTGTGAGAGAGTATGAGTGTGTTTGTGTGTGTGTGTGTGTGTGTATGTGTGTGTTTGTGTGTGAGAGAGAGAGAGAGAGAGAGAGAGAGAGAGAGAGAGAGAGAGAGAGAGAGAGAGAGAGAGAGAGAGAGAGAGAGAGAGAGAGAGAGAGAGGAGAGAAAGACAGACAGATAACAGATAAACAGAAAGAGAGAGATAAGAATAAACATAGTCCACCCACCTTCCTCTCACAACGTCTCTCCTATCCCCACAGGTCGAGGCGAGGAACCGAAGAAGGCAGAGTAATCACGAGATAAGCAAGATCCAACTTATCAAGCATCTACACACAAAGACACGCTAATTTTTGGATGCTGCATTTACGTATATAATACTAGTCATGTTCTTGCGTATGAATTCCAGGCGAAACATAATCATCGTGACAACCTAACCTTAACCTTAGTTTCACCGAGATTTTTTTTTTTTTATGCTTTTTTTCATATTTTGTTTTAATGAAATGAATGAATATATGAATAATGAGTGCTGTGGAACAACAAATATAGAAACAAAAACAGCTGGCCTACATATATTTAACCTGTTAGCAACCTCTGGCAAAAACAAGATCACAACCCGAGGGCCAAAAGCAGTTGGAACATCTTACATAGGCCTATGAACAAAAATCAGGAATTCTAGAAATGCTAGTCGCCCAGAAAAAAAAAGAAAGAATCAGACCAATAAAGATTTGATAACTAGATCCGCCTGAAGATTGAAAGGGTTAAAAGAGATTAAGAAAGTGTGAGAAGACGGAGGTTTATTTTCACCGTGACCGGGATCCACTATAAGCAAGAAGCCGAACATTTTTGTCAATAAATTTTGTAAACTGAGTGTATGTTATAATCGAATGAAAATGAAAGATTGTTTAATGCAGATATGTGTGAATGATAATAGATTAAAAGATACTGTATACTGTTGTTAGATAATAAATGCTTAAACAAGGTTTTATATCATCCTTAACCCTTCTACAGTAATGAAAATGAATTTATGAAAGGCCCAAGGTACGCGTACGGCAGCCGTATCCGATTTCTCGCGGTTAGGCGTACGACACATATGCGTATGTGCATATTAACGTCATTTCCGGGTAAAAAGCACAAACTCAACCTAATTGAGAGTGGTATCATCTCGTGTCAAGACGCCGCCATCTTGTTTTTTTACCACGCATGCGCAGGACACCAATCGGGGCTTTTCTGCCGTATCAGTAGTCACATGTGAAAACGATCACCCTAGACGACAGTCCATACCGAGGGTGTTAAGTTGAAACTACGGCGGGCCAGGCATGATGTGTGTTTAGTATGCAGGCCACATACCACATAATTATGATGAGTTTGCGACCAACTCTTTGGAGAGTAATGTAGTAAATAAGAAAAATAAATAAAAAAGCCCACTCTTGCAAATCATGTTTATTTGGCTGAAGTAGCACCTTTGCAAATATGTTTACGAGATAAAACAAGTCTTATTCGTCTTACACTCGTTAAATTCCAATGAATATTTATATCTGAGGAA
>NC_091583.1:18306859-18326859 GCF_042767895.1 Penaeus vannamei | reverse complement strand
GAGGAAGGGAAGAAGGGAGAGAGAAAAAGGGGGAGTGCAGTAAAGAAGGGAGAGGGAAATGGAGAGAAACAAGAAGGGAGGGAAGAATAGGGTAAGGACTGAAGAAGTTATCGGTGAACAGAGACGGAAAGGAAAAGGGAATAAACAAGGAAACGGTGGAAGTGAAAGAGGCAAAGAAGACAGAGAGGGCGAGAAAGAGATTAAGATAAAATTGAATAAAAAAAAAAAAACTTATCCAGATACACAAACAAACCTAGAACAAAATAAACCTTTCCTACACCCATTTATTATTCCAAGCATCCACATCCACATGAACACATATTTCAAACATCCACATCCACATGAACACATATTTCACACCCACATATCTTTATACTATACCCACTCTCCTATTCATTCTTCAAGATATTTGACCTCCCCCCTTCTCGCCCTCCAGTGTACATCGACGTTGACCCAACTTGCAGCGCCCTCAAGGTCACAGTTGACAGGTCGGTGACCCCGACTGACCTTCGATGGTGGAATATCAAGGTCACTCAGATTCCTTGCGATTCTGAGGATAGAGGTAAGGACGGCAATGTCCCCTCATTTTTCTTATTTTTTCTTTCGTTTTTCCTTTTTCTTTTCGTCTTTTTTTCTTTCCTTCTTTTGTCTTTTTCTTTTTTCTCTTTTTCTCCTTTATTCTTTCCTTCTCTTTTTCTCCTTCTTCTTCTTCTTCTATTATATGTTCTTTCCTTTTTGTTCTTCTTTTTCTTTTTCCTTTTTTTCTTTTCCTCTTTTGTTCTTCTTGCTTTTATTTTTAATTTACTTCTTTTATTTTTCTTCTTCTTCTTCTTGTGTTCTTTTTTTTTCCTTTTTTACTTCTTTTGCCTTTTAGTTCCTCTACTTCTTTTTCCTTTTCATTCTTCTTCTTCGTTTTCTTTTTCCTTTTTTTCTCTTTATTTTTTCCTTTTCATTTTGTTCTTCTTTTCTTTCCTTTTGTCTTCTTCTTTTTCTTCGGTTTGAATGAAGAGATTAAATTGCTGATTTTCGAGGTCACAAGTTTTTTTTTTTTTTTTTTTTTTTTGAGGGGGGTGAGATTCCGAAATTATGCTGGACGTCTGTTATCATGTATTACATTTTCTTTGTTATTATCATTATCGTCGTCATCAAGATTGATATTATCTATCTTATCATAATTATGATGATCATCGTCAATATCATGCTCATCGTCATTGATATTATCATTCTAATTATCATTATCATTATTATTAATGATATTATTACTACCATAATTATCTTTATTAGTATGATTAGTACCATTCTTATTATCATTATTATTATTATTAGTAGTAGTAGTAGTAGTAGTAGTAGTTGTAGTAGTAGTATCATTATCAGTATTATCATCATTATCAGTATTATGATCATCATTACAATTATCATTATTATGTATCATCATCAAATTAAATTTTGATCTTCTCTTCTTTCCCTCCCTTCCCTCCTTTCCTCTCCCATCATTCCCTTATTTCTCCATTATTCTTTACCTGTCTCCCCTTACAATCCCAAATCTCTTGCCTTACCTCTTACCCCACACCCATTCTCCTATTACCCCCACCCCATGTCCTATTACCACTCCCCCCCTCTCCTGTTACATCCCCCAACACCTCACACCCATTACTCTCACCCCCATCCCCCTCTCCTATCACCCCCACACCCCACCTCCTATTATCTCCCCCACTCCCATGCCTATTATCCTTCCCCCTCTCCCATTACCCCCAAACCTCTCATTATTACCCTCTTCCATTACCTCCCCCAATTCCTCACACCCATTCCCCTCACCTTCTACCCCCCTCTCCTATTACCGTCCCAAACCCCTTACACCTATAACCCCCACCCCCATACCCATTACCCTCACCGCCATTCCCTCTCCTATTACCTCCCACACCTCTTACACCTATGACCCCCCCCCCATACCAATAACCCTCACCCCCATTCCCTCTCCTATTACCACCACCCCCACACACCCCTTACACCTATGACCCCCTAACCCTCCATACCAATTAATCTCACCCCCACATCCTATTATCCTTCCCCTCTCCTATTACCCCCACACCTCTCACTATTACTCTCTCTCCTTCTCCTATTATCTCCCTCACCCCACCTCCTATTATATACCCCAACCCCACCTCCTATTATCTCCCCCAACCCCCCACACCTATTACCCTCACCCCCACCCCCTCTCTCCACACCCCACCTCCTATTATCTCCCCCAACCCCCTACCCATTATCCTCACCCATACCCCCTCTCCTACCCCCCCACTGCAGCACCTACCGGATGTCTTCAGTACTACACAGAGTCTTCAGGATACGTCAAGAGTTTCAACTTCGATCATTACAATTCTTTCAATAGATCAGGTAAGGGTAGAATTATTGAATTGATAGATAGCAATAGATCAGGTAAGGGTAGAATTATTGAATTGATAGATAGCAATAGATCAGGTAAGGGTAGAATTATTTATGAATTTGAATTGATAGATAGAAAGTTTAATTCATGGCCATGGAATAACTCGTTATTAACTTATTATAACTTATTTTATTCTTTGTTGGTTTTATATCGATACTTTAGTTATAGATCGACTCATGGTATGATGATAAGTGTGTATCATTTTGTATTTTTTCAAAATTTTCAATATGCATATTTATCTATATTTATCTCTCTATATTTTGATCTGTATATCTGCCTGCCCATCAATCTATCTTTTTTATCAACTTCTCTATTAATCTGTCTTTTCATCTATCTATTTATCATGCACCTACTTACCTTACCCTACCATACCTACCCCACTTTACCCTACCCTACACACCCACCTACTCACGTATCTATCTATCTATCTATCTACACTACCCAACCCTACCTACCTACCCTACCTTACCATTCCTTACCCTACCCTACCCTACACACCCACCTACCCACCCATTTATCCATCGATCTATCTATCCAACTATCCATCCAACCATCCATCTATCTATCTATACATCTATCTATCCATCCATCTATTCATCTATCTATCTATCTATCCATCCATCCATCTATCTATCCATCTATCCATCGATCTATCTACCTATCCATCCATCTATCTATCCATCGATCTATCTATCCATCCATCTATCCATCCATCTATCTATCCATCTATCTATCTATCTATCTATCCATCCATCCATCCATCTATCCATCGATCCATCCATCTATCTATCCATCGATCTATCTATCTATTTATCTATCCATCCATCCATCCATCCATCCATCTATATATCTATCTATCCATCGATCTATCTATCTATCCATCCATCTATCTATCTCTCAGTGAACAGCGAGATCGCCAGACTGAACTACGGCGTCTGCATAAAACCGGAAGAGGGTTACTGTGGTATAATGTGGGAGCGAGTCACTGCCTTCGGGAACAACGCTTTCACACTCAGTGGGAATGTGCAGGCTACTGATCCCGATCTTGTCGGTATGGGTAGCAGTTTTTTTTATTGTTGTTGTTGTTGTTGTTGTTGTTGTTGTTGTTTTCTCTCATTTTCTCTGTTTTTTGTGTTTGTCTGTGTCTGTGTTTCTGTCTCTCTTTTTTTTCTTCTTTTTTATCTTCCCTTGTCTTCTTTTTCTTTCTTTCTTTTACTCGTTCTCTCTCTCTCTCTCTCATTCTTTCTCTCTCTCTCTCTCTCATTCTCTCTCTCTCTCTCTCTCTCTCTCTCTCTCTGTCTCTCTCTCTCTCTCTCTCTCTCTCTCTCTCTCTCTCTGTCTCTCTCTCTTATAAGTTCTTCTAAATTTGTCTGTTTTTGTCTCTTCTCTTTCTCTGTTTGCATTTTTTTTATTATTCATTATCCAATACTCAACAGAATATCCGATGCAAACTACCACAAGAAGCCAGCACTATAAATTAATGTTTTATATAATCTCTCTCCTTAAAATTTCTTTATGATCACCTCTCTGCCAATCATCGACGCTGCTTCACGCCCATTTCCTTCCCGCCTGACTGCCTCACGCCCCCCAACCCCCCCCTTAGGCACTGCGGGAGCGGGTGCCACGGGGGCGGCGTGCACGACCGACTACGTGATCATCCCGGGCGGCGTCGACAACAACCAGAACTCGGCGGACAGGTTCTGCGGCCTCGGGTTCCCGGACTCCGTCACCTGTGAGTTGCGGGGACGGGGCTTTTATTGTGGTCATGGGCAGTCACTCATTCATTCGCTCACCTACTCACGTACTCATTCATTTGCTCACCTACTCATTCATTCATTCACTCATTCATTCACTCACTCACCTACTCACGTACTCATTCATTCACTCACCTACTCACGTACTCATTCATCCATTCACTCATTCACCTATTCATTCATTCATTCACTCATTCACCTACTCATTCATTCATTCACTCACTCACCTACTCACGTACTCATTCATTCACTCACCTACTCACGTACTCATTCATTCATTCACTCATTCACCTATTCATTCATTCATTCCCTCATTCACCTACTCATTCATTCATTCACGCACTCACATATAGAAATAGATTGGTAGATAGTCTGATATATAAGTACTGAATAGAGGTTGGGAGGTAAACTTGTTATCTCACACACACACACACACACACACACACACACACACACATACTCTCTCTCTCTCTCTCTCTCTCTCTCTCTCTCTCTCTCTCTCTCTCTCTCTCTCTCTCTCTCTCTCTCTCTCTCTCTCTCTCTCTCTCTCTCTCTCTCTCTATCTCTCTCTCTCTCTCTCTCTCTCTCTCTCACTGCCCAGACATTGAAGACCAACACCCCTAGTCTGTTGAATCGTAGTCACAGATGTTATAGCTGAACAAAGAGTAATCAAAAGAAAGACATGATTTGTTACATAACAACATGATATACTGTCCAGCATATCATAATTCTCTCATACTTTCCCTTCTCTTCCAGCTACCAGGAAACCCTCTGGTATATTTCTTATATTTTCAGCTGCCATGAAACCCTTTGGTACATTTCCCTCCTCATTTTCAGTTGCCATGAAACCCTTTGCTTATCATGGGTATATTTCCCTTGTTATTTTCAGCTGCCATGAAACCCTATGCTCGTTTCTGGTATATTTCCCTCGTCCTTTTCAGCTACCATGAAACCCAATGCCCGTTCCTAGTTTATTTAGCACGTTATTTTCAGCTACCATGAAACCTTATGCTCATTCCTAGTCCATTTCCCTTGTTATCCTCAGCTACCATAAAACCCTGTAGTATAATTAATTCATTATTTTCAGCTGCCAAGGAACGCTTAGGTATATTTCCTTAATCATTTTCAGCTACCATGAAACCCTTTGTCATGTACGTGCACACTGATGCAGACGAATATTCGGACACTGCAAATCGTGGTTTCGGCTTGAAGTACCGACAGATCACCGATTGTTGTTGAAGTAATTGTTTGTTATTGGGAGAATGGGTGGTTAATGGGTAGGGGAGGGGGTGTACGGTGTATGAAATTTCATTAGTTCGAAAGATGGATAGAAGAGATTAAAAATATGAAAAGAAGGAGAGAGAGAGAGAGAGAGAGAGAGAGAGAGAGAGAGAGAGAGAGAGAGAGAGAGAGAGAGAGAGAGAGAGAGAGAGAGAGAGAGAGAGAGAGAGAGAGAGAGAGTCGAGTTCCCGCCTCGACAAATGACATCACTTCCGTTAGTGTTCAATCCTATTTTAAGAACAATTATGGAAGTTTGTGTTTAAAATTACCCAGTATGGTGTGGCTTTAAGTTTAAGTTTTTTTCTTGCTTTTTTCGTTGTTGCTTGATTGTTTGTATACATAGGTGACTCCAGAAGTATTTACGAACGGTTTGTTAAATTTGTGCGGTCCGATCCAATGGATATTCATACATACACACAAAATAAATGCATATCTGTCAATCTTGACACGCATATATACCAGGTAGATAGGTAGATAAATTATTTACCAGATAGAAAGGCAGATATGCATCTATTTATGTGTATATACATGTCTGCATATATGAACAATTTAACATACTGGCCGTTAGACACCTTGAAGTCAATTCCTAGTTCAAACTATCTCAACTGTTTAATCTTTTCCTTGATTTTCGGTATAATTATTTCAAATCTTATATATCTATTTTCATAATATAATTATAAAAATAATGATATCAGTATTGATATTAACCTTCTGTATACAACACAAATAACAAAAATATACAGTGGACAGTTCATGTTTTATCAATAAAGTATGACTGAATATAACGCATTATATTTTTATTTTACCCTTATGAGTACAAACTTACTTTAATATCGTGATTAGATATGACGTATTATACTGTTAAGACGTAATGTTAAAACATGTCTAATTGTCTATGGAGGGGTTGGGTGTAAAACTTCAAAAATCCGGCAAAGTGGACAAATATCTTCCAGTATTTGCAAAATCATGGGAAATATTTTCTGACAAGAGGAGCACTTGGAGAATTATTTTTATTTATTTATTCTTTAAGAGGTAAAGGTCATATTTTTTAATGTTAGAGGTGGAAGCTTCTAATTTTCCAATGAGAAACGTTTTCTTAAAGATGTGATACCGATGGTCTTGAATTATTTGAATATGACATACCTACGAGAGAGCTTTTCTGTTGTTTTATCAATAAAACAACTGAATAAAACGCATAATGTTTTTATTTTACCCCAATAAGCACAATTTTTTGTTTTATATTATGATTATATATAACATTATACTGTAATTATATGAAGTTAAAAAATATCAAATTGCCTCGTTTTCTCTAATAATTAAGAAATACACGGATACAAAAAGATAAAAATGATGCGTTCTAATTCTTAAATGTGATGACTCCAAACCGCAGGCCACGCACCTCTGTCTACGCAATATTTCTGAATTTGATTCATCAAAGAAATCGACTGAAAAAAAAATCACATGCTTCTGGTGGTAATTCTACCTGGAAAATGTGGATTTGAAAAGAGATACCAACTCTGATTTTATCTCACAGGCTAAATCTCGCAAGTTCCTTTGTCACTTCAAGGAAAGTATTTCTCTTCCATGAATAGAAAGAGATATGATAATGCAACAGAATTGAGATTAAAGGGCGGTATATTCATATTTCTAGCTTTAAACTTCGTCTTGCTCAAAGTTACCAAGCTAAATTTCAAAGAAATAGCTAAATACAATACTTCACACTGTCTATGGAAATTTAATTCAATCATCATCGTCATTGAGAGCTAACGCCGACGGGGAGGCATAGCCGCAGCCATCCTGCGTTTCCACCTACGAATATTCCTCATGGCGAGCCTGTCTCAAGCTCCTCAACAACAGGATTGATTAATCAGACCAAGCCACGACTTCCTAGGTCGTCCCACAGGCCTCCTCCCCCCAGGGCTGTCTCGTACAGAGTCAACCTGGTGGGCAGCAGCATCCTGAGGAAAGCGAGCCAGGTGGCCGTATAGCCTGAGTTGGCGATCACGGATTGTGCAAAAGGTCTCATGGTGCAACCGTTGGTTGGACACGTGATCCCGCCAGCAGTACCCCAGGACATATTACAAAAGGCATCAAGACGAGACTCCAAGGTGCAGGAGTCCAGGTTTCACTAACGTATAGTAAAAGTGGCATTATCAAGGCCTTGAAAACACGTAGCTTAGTCCTTCTGCACAGGTACCGACATCTCCAAATACTCTTGTCGAGAGAGTTCATGAGCCCTGCTGCTAGACGAATTCGTTTACTGACATTCTGGTCTGACAGCCCATAGTTATGAACTACATTACCAAGGTATTTAAAGCCCTCTGTGACTTCAATGTCCTCGCCGCAAGCACGTACCGACCGAACAGGTTCCCCTAGAAAGTCCCCAAAGACCTGGATTTTGGTCATAGTCCAAGAGACGTCTAGGCCCAGGGGCTTCGTTTCATTGCTAAATGCATCTAGAGCCACCACGAGGGTTTCCAACGACTCAGACAGAATAGCAACATCGTCGGCAAAATCAAGGTCAGTACCTTTATATTGCCTAGAGTTGTTCCACAATGACTTTGGGCAGTAGCTCTGCCTAGTATCCAGTCCAAGAGTGCTTACCTTACTCCTGAACTAACAGGAAAGAAGCTCGACAGGCCTCTACCACACTTTACAGCACTCAGAACCAGTATATATACTTGCTATTAATCCAATAATCCTCTTAATATTTCCTCTTAATATCAGGATCTCCCAGAGTGTTTCCCGATGCCCCGTATCCAACGCCTTCTTGAGGTCGATGTAGGCTGCAAGCAGCCCACGCCCGAACTCGCGACGGCGCTCTACAGTGACTCGAAGCGCCGAGATACGGTCTACTGTGGACTTAACAGGAGTGAATCCAGATTGCTCCGGCCACTGGTGACACAATAGTACAAACTATTCTTAGGTATTTCTTTGGGTCCTCGCCAGATTTTATTCAGAAAAAAAATCAAACAACTGACCCAAAGAACATCTAACAGCAACACAAAATGAAACGCTGAGAAGAAAAGGCACAGCTGGATGTATAACTCAGACACATCACGATTGCATTTTCTATTAAATTCTCCGGAAAGTGGTTTTATTTCTCTTACAAGCTCATTTACATAAATTCATCTTTGTCTACTATTAATCTATCACGTATGTATCTATTACAGATATGCCATATGTTTGACTTAGAGATGTTTAGAATAACAATTCAAGAGAACGGGCACTAACAACGCTTCACAAAGCTGAGAATTGGACAGACTTTTTAAGAGAGATTTTACACGTGAGAGATGATAAATGAGAGAGGGAGAGAAGAGGGAGAGTGAGAGAGAGAGAGAGAGAAGAAAAAAAGAGTCAGACAAACAGACAAAAAGACAGAGAAAGCATCAAGGTTTTCTGTTGCCTCGATTAAAAAAAAAAAAAAAAAAAAATGCAAATCACCCCAACTACTCCAAAATAGAAAGACAATTAATTTTTATGGTGTTTGCATCATGTATTTTCGTCATCCATCTTCATCATTTATTTTCACCGTGCTTTTCATCATGTATTTCTACCGTGTTTTTATAATGTATCTTCACCGTGTTTTTATCATATATTTTACCGTGTATTTTCATCGTGAGCATCTACTGCAAGCAAAGAAGCTTAATAATGATCTATGATATATTAGAAGTACATTGCAAACTCTTATTAATTGATAAATATATATATTTATATTGTTCTCTTTCCCTTTCTCGCGTAATTAAGATATAATATATAATAATATATATAAAATATATAATAAACGGTTAATTTGAGTTCATTGCTGTAACGGCTACCTTCAACAGTTATGCAAACAGCACGAAAACGCTTGCAAATGCTTTGGTTCTTCGCTTTCAAATGCAACACTGCAACCGACTTTTCAACTGTTAGATTTCCTAGGTTAATGGCTTCACAAATTAATCTCTTTTTTCTTTTTCTTTTCGCATATTTGTTGGTTAGTTATCATCCTTTTTATAAATTCCATTAGTGAAGTGAAGGAGAATGGATATAGTAATTAATACTGGTGATAATGATAATGGTAGTAATAATGATAATGATGATGTTATGATATATTATATGATATTGATATCAATAGCAATAATGATACTGTCTTGTAAATCTGAGTTTCAGCAAAAATTGTAGAGTCAGTTAAGTAAATTGTACTTGTTCTTCCTTTCTCCACTCTCTTTCTCTTCCACTTCTCTCTCTCTTTCTCTCCTTCCCTCCCTCACCTACCTCCTTTCCTTCTTTCCTCTCCTCCTCCTTTTGCTCATCTCCTGCCCACCCCCCTATTCTTTCTTCCCCCGTCTCTTCCTCCCCTCTCACCCTCGCATCCCCTCCCCACCTTTCCCACCCCCTCCTCCTCTCCCCCCATACCCCACTTCCCTTATTTTTTCCTTCTCCCTCCTCCCCCTTCCAAGCCCACTAGCCCCTTCGCGCCTCCCCCTGAGAGTATATAAAGGCCCCAGATGCATGCAAGACGTGCAGTGGCGCCTGGAAATTGGCACCGACAAGATCACTTTAGGATTTTGAGATTTTTTTTGTCGCCATGAAGGTAAGTAATGCATTGTGAGGGAGATCCACGAGGAAAAGGGAACGAGGGAATATTAATATATTCATCTATTCAAGTAATTTGATCATTTATACGTTCAGCTATCTACATGTTTATTCAGAAGATGTCTATACGTTCATCTATTTAATGAATCTAATCACTTATATGTTTGGCTATCTATATGTATATTCAGAAGATATTAATACATTCATACATTAAGTGATTTTGATAATCTATGTTTAGCTATCTATAAATACACTCAGGAGATATTAATACATTCATTCAATGGATCTAATATGTTTAGCTATCTATATGTCTATTGAGCAGATATTCGTACAACTATTTATGAAATTAATTATTTATATGTTTAGCTATCTATAAGAATATTAAGAAGATAGATAGGCCTTCATTTATATAATCAGCTATCTACATGTATACTAAGATAGGCAATGATTTATATATTTAGATATCTACAAGAATATTCACTGATTGAATTATTGTAGACACAAATGGTTTTTATTTCACTTTGATTGATACGAGAAACATCAGACGATATAAGATCTTTGGTTTGTATAAGACATACAACTTGGAAGCAGAAAGACCGAATGCAGTATACATGATAAAAAAAAGAAGAAAATAAATGGATAAAGTATGAAAAATAAGTGTTCATTTATGAGTGTCATTTTAAAGTAAGAACTCTAAATATAGATAATTAGATAGAAAAGTTAGATGAAAAAATATAGTGTACCTGTGTGACATTCTTATTCATATGCGAGGGAGTAACTATACATAGTTATCAGTTATAAAATATGTTTTTTTAAATATACATCATTTGTGTGTATGTGTGACGAATGATAATGATAATAATAATTAGAAAAAAGGCATAAGAAGAAAAGATGAAGAACACGCACACGAATCAGAGCAAGAAGAAATAGCAGAAGAAAAGAAAAGGAGAAGACGGAGTAAGAAAAAAGAAAGAAGAGAAAAAAAGAGAGAACAAGACACACACAAAAAAATCAGAAAAACAACAACAACAACAAAAGAACAACAGAAAACATACAAGAAAGAGAGAGCAATATTGACTCGCCCTGGAACAAGAACAAGAGTCAATGATCGGTTAGTCAAACAAAGTGTGCAAATTGAACCGTCTCGCTTACGCACCTTCAGTTGTTACAGGCACGTAGTAGGGGCGTGACTGCCGTGAGATGAGGGTGTGGATGTCGAGAATGTGGTTTTGGGAGAGGGCGTCTGCGTGTGTGTGTGTGCGTGTGTGTGTGTGTGTGTGTGTGTGTGTTTGTGTGGGTTTCTTGTTTGTGTGTGTTCTATTTTTGTTTGAATTTTGTTTTAGATTGTTTATTAGATTATTTTTTGTCTCTATCCTCCCTCTATCGTTCTTGCTTTCGTCCTTTCCCTCTCCACCCACTCGTCCACCTATCCACACACCCTCCCAACCGTCATCCATCCTTTCCTCTCTCCACCCACCTATTCACTCCTCCCTCCCTCCACCCATCTAATTCACCTTTCCATCCATCCCTCCCTCCACTAACCAATTCACCCCTCCCTCCCTCCCTCCACCCACATATTCACCCCTCCGTCCCTCCCTCCCTCCCTCCCTCCACCCACCTATTCACCCCTCCCTCCCTCCCTCCACCCACATATTCACCCCTCCCTCCCTCCCTCCATCCACCCACCTATTTACCCCTCCCTCCCTCCCTCCACCCACCTATTCACCCCTCCCTCCACCCACCTATTCACCCCTCCCTCCCTCCCTCCACCGACTTATTCATCCCTCCTTCCCTCCCTCCATCCACCCACCTATTTACCCCTCCCTCCCTCCCTCCCTCCTTCCCTCCACCCATCTATTCACCCCTCCCTCCTTCTCTCGCCCCCCAGGTCTACGGAGCGAGCAACAGGCTAACGACCCAAGTGCTCGTAGCAGTCGTCCTCCTCGCGTGCGTGGTCGTAGCGGCACCTGGCGGACAAATCCCAGACGACCCGGATGCGCGCGGGGACGACTCTTCTGGGGCAGGACACGACCTCTCGGCGTGGGAGGCGGACGACCTCGGGGAGAGTCAGCGAATGCGCGATGATAAGTGTATGAGGGTTTCGATTCTCCTTTTATGTGGGGAAGCGCTCTTAAGTGGAGCCGCTTGGGATTCGATTTCATTATCTGTTTATTATATTTAACAAACAGGAACACACACACACACACACACACAAACACACACACACAATGAATGTGTTCATTCATCTAGATATAGATATAACTGTAAATTTTCTATTTATGTTAGATACTCGTGTGTAACAGAAACAGACACAGATACACACGTACAGAATCACACTCAGTGTACCATTTTTTTCAAACGCCCGTCCCTTATTCCCGCTTCTTCCCCCTCTCCTCTCCACCTATTATCCTTCTCCTCCGTCTCCCCCGCTTCTTCCCCCTCTCCTCTCCACCTGTTATCCTTCTCCGTCTCCCCCGCTTCTTCTCCCTCTCCTCTCCACCTGTTATCCTTCTCCTCCGTCTCCCCCGCTTCTTCCCCCTCTCCTCTCCACCTGTTATCCTTCTCCGTCTCCCCCGCTTCTTCCCCCTCTCCTCTCCACCTGTTATCCTTCTCCTCCGTCTCCCCCGCTTCTTCCCCCTCTCCTCTCCACCTGTTATCCTTCTCCGTCTCCCCCGCTTCTTCTCCCTCTCCTCTCCACCTGTTATCCTTCTCCTCCGTCTCCCCCGCTTCTTCCCCCTCTCCTCTCCACCTGTTATCCTTCTCCTCCGTCTCCCCCGCTTCTTCCCCCTCTCCTCTCCACCTGTTATCCTTCTCCTCCGTCTCCCCCGCTTCTTCTCCCTCTCCTCTCCACCTATTATCCTTCTCCTCCGTCTCCCCCGCTTCTTCCCCCTCTCCTCTCCACCTGTTATCCTTCTCCTCCGTCTCCCCCGCTTCTTCCCCCTCTCCTCTCCACCTGTTATCCTTCTCCTCGGTCTCCACCGCTTCTTCCCCCTCTCCTCTCCACCTGTTATCCTTCTCCTCCGTCTCCCCCGCTTCTTCCCCCTCTCCTCTCCACCTGTTATCCTTCTCCTCCGTCTCCACCGCTTCTTCCCCCTCTCCTCTCCACCTGTTATCCTTCTCCTCCGTCTCCCCCGCTTCTTCCCCCTCTCCTCTCCACCTATCATCCTTCTCCATTTCCTCCGCCAGTGTTCATCGCCCTGGTTCAGATCCAGCCCGACCAGTGCACGACGAGGGACGGCTTCAGCACCCTGGGCACCTGCATGCCTGCCAAGGAGTGCACCAGCAACGGGGGAACGTCGTCGGGGAGCTGCGCGAAAGGCCTTGGAGTCTGCTGTCTGGGTGAGTGTCCTGCGTTCGTATACTATACGGAAAACCGCCTGTTTATAATCTTTACGGAAAACCGCCAGTTTATAATCTTTACGGAAAACCGCCTGTTTATAATCTTTACGGAAAACCGCTTGTTTATAATCTTTACGGAAAACCGCCTGTTTATAATCTTTACGGAAAACCGCCAGTTTATAATCTTTACGGAAAACCGCCTGTTTATAATCTTTACGGAAAACCGCCTGTTTATAATCTTTACGGAAAACCGCCTGTTTATAATCTTTACGGAAAACCGCCTGTTTATAATCTTTACGGAAAACCGCCTGTTTATAATCTTTACGGAAAACCGCCTGTTTATAATCTTTACGGAAAACCGCCTGTTTATAATCTTTACGGAAAACCGCCTGTTTATAATCTTTACGGAAAACCGCCAGTTTATAATCTTTACGGAAAACCGCCTGTTTATAATCTTTACGGAAAACCGCCTGTTTATAATCTTTACGGAAAACCGCCTGTTTATAATCTTTACGGAAAACCGCCAGTTTATAATCTTTACGGAAAACCGCCAGTTTATAATCTTTACGGAAAACCGCCTGTTTATAATCTTTACGGAAAACCGCCTGTTTATAATCTTTACGGAAAACCGCCTGTTTATAATCTTTACGGAAAACCGCCTGTTTATAATCTTTACGGAAAACCGCCAGTTTATAATCTTTACGGAAAACCGCCTGTTTATAATCTTTACGGAAAACCGCCTGTTTATAATCTTTACGGAAAACCGCCAGTTTATAATCTTTACGGAAAACCGCCTGTTTATAATCTTTACGGAAAACCGCCTGTTTATAATCTTTACGGAAAACCGCCTGTTTATAATCTTTACGGAAAACCGCCAGTTTATAATCTTTACGGAAAACCGCCAGTTTATAATCTTTACGGAAAACCGCCTGTTTATAATCTTTACGGAAAACCGCCTGTTTATAATCTTTACGGAAAACCGCCTGTTTATAATCTTTACGGAAAACCGCCTGTTTATAATCTTTACGGAAAACCGCCAGTTTATAATCTTTACGGAAAACCGCCTGTTTATAATCTTTACGGAAAACCGCCTGTTTATACTCTTTACGGAAAACCGCCTGTTTATAATCTTTACGGAAAACCGCCTGTTTATAATCTTTACGGAAAACCGCCAGTTTATAATCTTTACGGAAAACCGCCTGTTTATAATCTTTACGGAAAACCGCCTGTTTATAATCTTTACGGAAAACCGCCTGTTTATAATCTTTACGGAAAACCGCCTGTTTATAATATTTACGGAAAACCGCCTGTTTATAATCTTTACGGAAAACCGCCTGTTTATAATCTTTACGGAAAACCGCCAGTTTATAATCTTTACAGAAAACCGCCTGTTTATAAACTTTACGGAAAACCGCCAGTTTATAATCTTTACGGAAAACCGCCTGTTTATAATCTTTACGGAAAACCGCCTGTTTATAATCTTTACGGAAAACCGCCTGTTTATAATCTTTACGGAAAACCGCCTGTTTATAGTCTATGTAGTCTATATAGAAAACCGCCATTTATAATCTTTACGGAAAACCGCTAGTTTACAGTCTGTGTAGAAAACCGCCAGTTTATAGTCTATATAGAAAACCACCAGTTTATAGTCTATATAGAAAACCGCCAGTTTATATTCTACATAGGAAACCGCCAGTTTATAGTCTATATAGAAAACCGCCAGTTTATAGTCTATATAGAAAACCGCCTGTTTATAGTCTATATAGAAAACCACCAGTTTATAGTCTATATAGAAAACCGCCTGTTTATAGTCTATATAGAAAACCGCCAGTTTATAGTCTATATAGAAAACCGCCTGTTTATAGTCTATATAGAAAACCGCCAGTTTATAGTCTATATAGAAAACCGCCTGTTTATAGTCTATATAGAAAACCGCCAGTTTATAGTCTATATAGAAAACCGCCTGTTTATAGTCTATATAGAAAACCACCAGTTTATAGTCTATATAGAAAACCGCCAGTTTATAGTCTATATAGAAAACCGCCAGTTTATAGTCTATAGAAAACCACCAGTTTATAGTCTATATAGAAAACCACCAGTTTATAGTCTATATAGAAAACCGCCTGTTTGTAGTCCATATAGAAATCGCCAGTTTATAGTCTATATAGAAAACCGCCAGTTTATAGTCTATATAGAAAACCGCCAGTTTATAGTCTATATAGAAAACCGCCAGTTTGTAGTCTATATAGAAAACCGCCAGTTTATAGTCTATATAGAAAACCGCCAGTTTATAGTCTATATAGAAAACCACCAGTTATAGTCTATATAGAAAACCGCCAGTTTGTAGTCCATATAGAAAACCGCCAGTTTATAGTCTATATAGAAAACCACCAGTTTATAGTCTATATAGAAAACCACCAGTTTATAGTCTATATAGAAAACCGCCAGTTTATAGTCTATATAGAAAACCGCCAGTTTATAGTCTATATAGAAAACCACCAGTTATAGTCTATATAGAAAACCGCCAGTTTGTAGTCCATATAGAAAACCGCCAGTTTCTAGTCTATATAGAAAACCGGCATTTTATAGTCTATATAGAAAACCGCCAGTTTGTAGTCCATATAGAAAACCGCCAGTTTATAGTCTATATAGAAAACCGGCATTTTATAGTCTATATAGAAAACCGCCAGTTTGTAGTCCATATAGAAAACCGCCAGTTTGTAGTCCATATAGAAAACCGCCAGTTTGTAGTCTATATAGAAAACCGCCAGTTTGTAGTCTATATAGAAAACCGCCAGTTTATAGTCTATATAGAAAACCGCCTGTTTGTAGTCCATATAGAAAACCGCCAGTTTGTAGTCTATATAGAAAACCGCCAGTTTATAGTCTATATAGAAAACCGCCAGTTTGTAGTCCATATAGAAAACCGCCAGTTTGTAGTCCATATAGAAAACCGCCAGTTTCTAGTCTATATAGAAAACCGCCAGTTTGTAGTCCATATAGAAAACCGCCAGTTTGTAGTCTATATAGAAAACCGCCAGTTTGTAGTCCATATAGAAAACCGCCAGTTTCTAGTCTATATAGAAAACCGCCAGTTTGTAGTCCATATAGAAAACCGCCAGTTTGTAGTCCATATAGAAAACCGCCAGTTTCTAGTCTATATAGAAAACCGCCAGTTTGTAGTCCATATAGAAAACCGCCAGTTTGTAGTCCATATAGAAAACCGCCAGTTTCTAGTCTATATAGAAAACCGCCAGTTTGTAGTCCATATAGAAAACCGCCAGTTTGTAGTCCATATAGAAAACCGCCAGTTTCTAGTCTATATAGAAAACCGCCAGTTTGTAGTCCATATAGAAAACCGCCAGTTTGTAGTCTATATAGAAAACCGCCAGTTTGTAGTCCATATAGAAAACCGCCAGTTTGTAGTCCATATAGAAAACCGCCAGTTTCTAGTCTATATAGAAAACCGCCAGTTTGTAGTCCATATAGAAAACCGCCAGTTTCTAGTCTATATAGAAAACCGCCAGTTTGTAGTCCATATAGAAAACCGCCAGTTTGTAGTCCATATAGAAAACCGCCAGTTTGTAGTCCATATAGAAAACCGCCAGTTTGTAGTCCATATAGAAAACCGCCAGTTTCTAGTCTATATAGAAAACCGCCAGTTTATAGTCTATATAGAAAACCGCCAGTTTGTAGTCCATATAGAAAACCGCCAGTTTGTAGTCCATATAGAAAACCGCCAGTTTCTAGTCTATATAGAAAACCGCCAGTTTGTAGTCCATATAGAAAACCGCCAGTTTGTAGTCTATATAGAAAACCGCCAGTTTGTAGTCCATATAGAAAACCGCCAGTTTGTAGTCTATATAGAAAACCGCCAGTTTGTAGTCCATATAGAAAACCGCCAGTTTGTAGTCCATATAGAAAACCGCCAGTTTCTAGTCTATATAGAAAACCGCCAGTTTGTAGTCCATATAGAAAACCGCCAGTTTGTAGTCTATATAGAAAACCGCCAGTTTGTAGTCCATATAGAAAACCGCCAGTTTCTAGTCTATATAGAAAACCGCCAGTTTGTAGTCCATATAGAAAACCGCCAGTTTCTAGTCTATATAGAAAACCGCCAGTTTATAGTCTATATAGAAAACCGCCAGTTTGTAGTCTATAGAAAACCGCCAGTTTATAGTCTATATAGAAAACCGCCAGTTTCTAGTCTATATAGAAAACCGCCAGTTTGTAGTCCATATAGAAAACCGCCAGTTTATAGTCTATATAGAAAACCGCCAGTTTGTAGTCCATATAGAAAACCGCCAGTTTGTAGTCTATATAGAAAACCGCCAGTTTGTAGTCTATATAGAAAACCGCCAGTTTATAGTCTATATAGAAAACCGCCAGTTTGTAGTCTATAGAAAACCGCCAGTTTATAGTCTATAAAGAAAACCGCCAGTTTGTAGTCCATATAGAAAACCGCCAGTTTGTAGTCCATATAGAAAACCGCCAGTTTGTAGTCTATATAGAAAACCGCCAGTTTGTAGTCCATATAGAAAACCGCCAGTTTGTAGTCTATAAAGAAAACCGCCAGTTTGTAGTCCATATAGAAAACCGCCTGTTTATAGTCTATATAGAAAACCGCCAGTTTGTAGTCTATATAGAAAACCGCCAGTTTATAGTCTATATAGAAAACCGCCAGTTTGTAGTCTATAGAAAACCGCCAGTTTATAGTCTATATAGAAAACCGCCAGTTTGTAGTCTATAGAAAACCGCCAGTTTATAGTCTATAAAGAAAACCGCCAGTTTGTAGTCCATATAGAAAACCGCCAGTTTGTAGTCCATATAGAAAACCGCCAGTTTGTAGTCTATATAGAAAACCGCCAGTTTATAGTCTATATAGAAAACCGCCAGTTTGTAGTCTATATAGAAAACCGCCAGTTTGTAGTCCATATAGAAAACCGCCAGTTTATAGTCAATATAGAAAACCGCCAGTTTATAGTCTATATAGAAAACCGCCAGTTTATAGTCTATAAAGAAAACCGCCAGTTTATAGTCTATATAGAAAACCACCAGTTTATAGTCTACATAGAAAACCGCCAGTTTGTAGTCTATATAGAAAACCGCCAGTTTATAGTCTATATAGAAAACCGCCAGTTTATAGTCTATATAGAAAACCGCCAGTTTATAGTCTATATAGAAAACCGCCAGTTTATAGTCTATATAGAAAACCGCCAGTTTATAGTCTATATAGAAAACCACCAGTTTATAGTCTATAGAAAACCGCCAGTTTATAGTCTATATAGAAAACCGCCAGTTTATAGTCTATATGGAAAACCGCCAGTTTATAGTCTATACGGAAAACCGCCAGTTTGTAGTCCATATAGAAAACCGCCAGTTTATAGTCTATACGGAAAACCGCCAACGATTGTATGAAAAACCGCCAAAGTTTATATGATAAACCACCGATTATGGAGAAAGACGCTAGTTTATAGTGTTCAAACGGAAAACCACCAAATATTTGTGACGTGGGCGGTAAACATTGACACCTCCTTTGGGCAACTGTTGTAATTTAAGGAACTCTACATTTTGGACTTCTTAGAGGGGTTAAAAGAGCAATTGCCAAGAGGAAAATATCTTTAAAGCATTCTGTTTCCATTCCTTAATTGCCTATATATATATATATATATATATATATATATATATATATATATATATATATATATATATATATATATATATATAGAAAACAGTACATGAGTAATTTCCATCAGAACGTATAAACATCGTTTCGTATCTTCACAATACTAGTTCGAATCTTATTCCTTACTGTTTTTACTGTTTACAAATCTAGTGCAAAAGTTGACTGTTTTTTCTACTTTATTTTTAAGGATTCAAAAGTTGGCTCGGATTTCTCATGTTCCCTTTTTACATTTGAAAACACGGAAATGGAAAAGATTCACTGGCCTAGAACAGTATCCCCTAGAGGTTAATCAAAAGAAAACGGTCATTATGAATACGGAAAACTGACAGCCCTGATGAGAGAGAGAGGGGGGGGGGGGACTGTGTGTGTGTGTGTGCGCGCGCGCGTGCGTGTGCGTGTGTGTGTGTGTGTGTCCTACACGCAACTCTCCCCCTCCCCCTCCACCCCGCCGCCCTCCTCACCGCCTCCCCTCCCCCCCATTCCAGTGACCAAGAGATGCTCGTCCACCTCGAAGTTCAACAACACCTACTTCGTCAACCCCAGCAACGACTCCACCCTGGGCGCCTGTACCCTCACCATCAACCGCATGAACGCCAACATCTGCCAACTCCGCCTGGATTTCGTGTACTTCGAGCTCTCGCAACCCGACGCGACTGGCCAGTGCTCGACGGACTTCTTCACTGTGCAGGGGACGTCGACGATGATCTGCGGGAGCAACACGGGTCAACACAGTGAGTAGAGAGAGAGAGAGAATGTTAAGGGGGTTAAGGAACAGTCAATTTATACTATTTTTTATTTATTTATCTATTATTATTATTACTATTATTATTATTATCATTATTATTATTATTATTATTATTATTATTATTATTATTATTATTATTATTATTATTATTATTATTATTGTTATTATTATTGTTAT
>NC_091583.1:18291859-18294359 GCF_042767895.1 Penaeus vannamei | reverse complement strand
TATATTACTCATGTATTTAGTTTTTAATTCATATTTTCAGGTATTTACTTCGCATATGTACTTAATATGCGCGCACCGAAAATACACGTATATACTAAACCTTGTTGTGTAAGCATTATTTTCATAAGCTGGCTTTGTAATTGAAAATAGGATAGGCTTCCTCGGTAGGCTTTCCTCCTATCCATTCCTCGCCCCTTCCTTGAAACTTATTCAGCACAATCAGTTATTCACGTAACTATTCCCCACATCCCCTCACATAGCAGCTAGTTCCTTGCATTTATGACTTGCTGTTGGTGCTGCCCCTTTTCACTCCCTCTCTCCGCGGCCACATTCGCCCTTTACCAGCAAACGACCCATCAGGCAGGATTCAACAGCCGCTAAAGACCTCATCTGACAGTCGCTGTACTGTTGACCTCAACCGTAAACTTGAATCACAGAAGGCTCGTTTCTCAACAACCCTTATTCTTATGGATTGCTGTTTGTATCGGTTATTCTCTTTAGCACCCTCGCGCTCTGTGGAAGTTGCTGCTGCCCAAACACGCTGAAAATCACCGTAGACTTCTTTTTTTTAGCTGAACCAGCATCTTAAATCTTGACGATCGCATTAACATATTGCACACAAGACATTTTACACGGCCACTGATTTTGTATGAAAATCTTGCGTATGACAGACTAGTCCCTACCAGAATAAGATTGAAAGAACTGCAGAGAAGGATGTCTCTTACAGTCCTGAAAATCTGCACAAAGCAAATAAAATAAAGTAAATCCAAAGAGACCCGGTCTCAATAAATACCTACTAAGTGTTGCCATTGATAACTGTACAAGAGAACACTTGTTCTTTATTTTTTAATCGTGTAGTTCTTTTCCGTCTAATCCTTAACAGACGTGGACGTTTTAAGACGGAAAAAAGAAACCAAAAATAGCTGATATGTCAAAATCTGGGCACCCGCCTCCCCTCCAACACGCAATCGCTCGCTGGGCCTTCTACACGGGGGCGGTCACCGTCAGGACGCCGTCGTCGGAGAGGGCCGCCGCGACCTTGTCTGGCTGAGACAAGTTCGGGATTGAGAACCGGCGCTCGAAGGAACAAGGACCTTTCTTGCCCTTGACCACGATCGCCCCGTCCTCCGCCTTCACGTCCAGATGCCCGTCCACGTAGTCCTTCACGTCCAGCACGATCTGGCGGATGAGGGGGAGACAGTGGGTGATAATGTAGAGGACGAAAGAAAGGGTATATATTGAAAGGAATAAACTGTGTGAGTGTGTGTGTGTGTGTGTGTATCTCTCTCTTTCTCTTTCTCTCTCTCTCTCTCTCTCTCTCTCTCTCTCTCTCTCTCTCTCTCTCTCTCTCTCTCTTAATGGAAATTTTGGTTAAAGAAATGATTTATAGAAGCTATCTATAGAGCACGAAAGAAAGGGTGTACATTGATGGCGAGATATAAGAAAGGAATAACGTGTGTATGTGTGTGTGTCCCTTATACATGTTCGTGTCTCCTGTCTTACCTTAACCTCTCCCTCATCTTTGGACACGTTGGCCGCTTGGTTGTCCTCCTGCTGCACACACTGGCGGAGATTCTTGTAGGACTGCATCCTGTCGTCCTCCAACCCCGTCCTCGACCCCCTGCGAGCCATGACCTCGTCCAGCGCCGTCTCGAAATCCTTCCACACCTTCTCGAACGTCGCGTCCTGCAGGAACCTCCCGCGGCGCTTGATGGGGAGGACGCGGTTGTGCGAGGAGGTGGAGGTGAAGCTCGAGAAGGAGGAGTCCCCCTCGTCGCCCTCGATGTTGAGCGGGATGATCCTCGTGTTGGAGCCGCGGCGCCCGGCGCTCAGCTCCTCGCTCTTCACGGCCTGCGCCACGCTCTCCACCCTGGAGCTGGAGGAGGACGTGGCGGTGGAGGAGGACGTGGCCTCGCCCTCCACCTCCAGCGGGATGACCCGTGACCCGCCGGGGGCCTGGCTCAGGGAAGACGCCGTCTGGGTTCGGATGATCTGCTCCTCCACAGCTGGCGCCGCCTGCTGTTGCGTCAAGGCCGAGGTCTGCTCGCCCTCCAGGTTGACGGCCAACCCCTTGGCGCCCTGCGGGGTGCCAGCTGCGTTACTTGGCTGACCTTCTCCTTGCTCTGTTTGGCATTCTCTCTCTCTCTCTCTCTCTCTCTCTCTCTCTCTCTCTCTCTCTCTCTCTTTCTCTCTCTCTCTCTCTCTCTCTCTCTCTCTCTCTCTCTCTCTCTCTCTCTCTCTCTCTCTCTCTCTCTCTCTCTCTCTCTCCTCTCCCTCCCTCCCTCCCCCTTCAATCTCTCTTCCCCCCTCTCTCTCTCCCCCCTCTCTCTCTTCCCCCCTCTCTCTCTTCCCCCCCCTCTCTCTCTTCCCCCCCTCTCTCTCTCTTCCCCCTCTCTCTCTCCTCTCTCCTATCCTCTCTCCCTCTCTCTTCTCAACCAAAATCTGCACAAGACCAGCCATCCGCACCTCTCAGCCCCCCCCTTTCCCTTACAACCACCCC
>NC_091583.1:18274359-18281859 GCF_042767895.1 Penaeus vannamei | reverse complement strand
CTTTGTGTCATGTATATCCCGTTCTTATAAATACTTTGTTATTTTGCCAAAATCCTGGCTTTTTATCATAGTTACAAAGATGTGCTTTTTTTTTCATTTTCTTTTTCGTTTACAGTTATCCCATTCCATTAACATCTAAAGAAATATATGATACACAAAACTGAAGTTATAAAGATACTAAAATATACAAACTTTTCCCCAAAAAACATAAAATTTCTAAAAGAATCAAACATCAAAACAGAAATGGAAAATGGAAACTATCACTCAACTTACCTAAAAAAAAGGGAGTTAATTTTCCACTTGAAATTTTAGTATTCTATTTTGTATTCTGTGCAATAAGTTAACAAATTTTATAAGTACATTTTGCTTATATCAGGATGGAACATAACTGATGCAAACCAAGCACAAGCTTAACCTAATATAACAATTATGTACATCTTACCAAATATTTCTGGATCAAAAAGTGCTAACAGATTATTTAATGGACACTGATAACCTTTGGTATGTTAAAATTGCATTATGTCTTTTGTTTCTAATGTTGTCTTTTCCCTTGATACAGGATAAATTTCCTGTTTTTTTTTCATTCAGGCACTTTTTTCCGCTATTACAGAATGAAAAATCCCTATGGTGATAATCACAGGTCATCAGTATTTTAACATATTCTCTTTCAGCATATTTCATTTTCCTTCATAAAATATGTTCAACATTCAAAGGCTCTTGAACCTACACATTTACAATTTCTGATGTATATCAATCCCTTACTACAGACAGATGTATCAATCAGAATTTTTCAAGGACTCAACAAAACAAAAAATATTTTTTTTTCAAAGCTGCAAAAGTTCCATCACAATGATTTGATACCAAATCAATTCATTTTTGCTCAGCCTTACACCTACAGGACTCCCTATATCATATTCTTTAACATATAACAAAACAGCAATTTCTATGCTAAAAATGACTGTTTGGGCAATGAGAAGAAAAAATTAACTAAATGTAAAAAAGTACAACATGAATTAGAAAAACTGCCAATGCCCAAACCTTTCTTGTAACCCTCCATTATAGTGAATAGGTGACTACTCACTCATAACACTTTAAAAACAGCTTCTCTAATATTTCAACTAACCTCTTTTGAGTATTAACAAACTACTGTCATGCTTCTGCCTTCCATATCCATCACTTGACTAAAATTCCTCTGAAATGTAAGTCAAATCCTAAATGATTGTGAGGACACCACTCACCATTACAAGTGTAAAGGTGACCCTAACAGACTTGCACAGGGTATTTATAATGTATGCTGGACAAATGGTGGATCATCACAATAGAGCATTTATATGCCAATTGCTTACCAATTACTAAATTTGGGAAGGTGAATTTGTATATACAAACATTTCTTGCATTTGCACAGGATTTATCACAAAACGAAACAGACAAAACAAAACAAAACAAATGGTACAAATCTGTCTTGTACTATCCTTCAGGTATGGTGGATGACGAGTTGTGACTCAGTATTTGGAGCTCATAACAAAATAATGTATCTAATGTTATATTACCAGCTGCAACGTTCAATCTCTGTGCTACTACCATTAAAATAAATTGCAAATCTCTGAAGAATTCTTACCAAGAGAAGAAACTAAATTTGAATTTCTTATAACTAAATTCTAGCTTTTCGCTATTGCCAAAACACCAATTATCTCGAAACATGTGTGTCCACGCAAATGTAAAAAGTACAAATATATAGATATTAGTTGAGAAGAGGAAAATTTCATTTAGATGAAAATAGTTTTATCACATATTAAAAAATCACAGACTTAAAATATAAAGAGGAATTTCTAAATGACCTTGAAATATCACAGATGATATTCCAGTATCATTAACTGCAGATTATCACTTAAAAAGAAAGAAAAACATATTTACACATAAGTAAGTACACTGATGGCTGATAGTATGGGATGAAAAAGAGAGAAAAAGAAAAAGAAAATGACAAAGAGAGAGAAGATAAACAAGAAGAAACCAATAACATCAAAAAGAACAAAAAGAAAAAGTCATAAAATGATAAAAAGTAAGAGAAAAAGAAAAGAAAAGAAAAAGAGATCAGGTCTGAGTTCCCTAAGTAAAATATACACTTTGGATGGTATGTATGACTCTTATTAGTAGAACTATTGTTAGGAAAACTTAGGAAAACTACTAATAAGAAATTATAACATAACCTAAAAGTCTCCTTAATGAGTTCCCTGTGCTTGCTGATATATTTCCTGAAAATACAAATAAGAGTTCTGATATCAAATATTGAGCTTAATGCAATTAGCAATTTCTGTCAATACTGTTACCTGTTAAATAATGCATTTTCTTATCTATTACCACACCCTGGACACTTTCTAGAAGTCATTTCGCTATCCTTAATTATGAACATTTTATTTAAATAAGAGTATTATTCTTTCATTCCATTAGTGTTACATTACTTTCAAACTCCTCTATGATATCTGCCAATGATTATCAGAGTCAGTGAGTCACACATAAAAATGTGTTACTGTCAAATGCAACAATCTATTGATCATGATTCTTATTGCATTTATCTTTAAATCTATAAACCATCATTGGTTACCAAAGTCATAGTAAATATTCCATCTCGGAAAGGGGCGGAGCATGTAAAAAGGAATCAGTTTCTGCAGCGGCAAGCATTGTCAGAAACTTCCTCTGCCTTCACACCGCCCCTTCCTTGAACCGAATGGTCTCAGGGGGGTCACGGCGCCTTGGCTTTCTTGAGTTCTTTCTGTCAATGTCTTCATGCTTCACCATGAACTCATATAGCTCTTTGTCAGCCACCAACTCACGCCCGTCAGTAGTGTCGTAAGTGTTGTAGTCATCAGAGAAACATAAGAACAAAGTGTCAACAGCCATCTGAAATGTGCAATGTAGAGGAATCAATATTCAATGCCAAAAAATTGCATACAGATAACAACATGGAAAATGTCAATCCCAAGAAGATACAAAGCTATTAAATCTGGCATCAAATCAAACAGATACATTAAAAGAGTAATAAATCACAAAATTTCAAATACTGCAGATATCCTCATATGACAATACAAAGACTGAAGAGGACAATCCATTTAATTTTTCTGAGGAGAATCCTAATGAATTCAATCTATAATAATATATCACTCTTTCCTCATTGTGACTTTATATGATGACTAAAAGTGACTTCCAAATGTAATCAAATATCTTGCTGTTACATTTATAGAAAAGATGGTTTCACAACTGATAAGTTATTCATCAATAATTCATGCACAAGAGATAGAATCCAGAATCACACTTACCTCATATACCGAGAAAACACAGTGGGTGATGAAGAATGCAAAGACAGCTGTAACGATTAGCGGTACTGCATAAAGATGAAGAGTAGGGTTAGCATGTAGGACAGGGAGGGCAATACAGCATACCAGTGCTGTTACTGTGATTTTAGCCAAGAAAATTGTCAGGTCACCTATGCTGTTCACTGTAGCTACCTGGAGCATGTTTGTCAGGACTACACGCCATGCCTGTCAACAGTGAAAAAAAATGTATGTATCATATGGTGAAAATGATGATATATCATCTTAAGAAATAAGTGTTACACTTTCACAGCCATTGCAATATTACCTAAAAACGGTATGATTCTCAAATTTCATGGTACAACTTGAATGATTTATAAGTATTCAACAACTTTGTTTTAGCCTATGAAGTAATATCCATCTAATCCTAGAATCTGAAAAAATCTGAAGTGAGGTCAAAACCTCTTGTGAAAATAAAGGGATATTGGTAATGCTTTTATGAAAGCTTATGGAGACCACAGCTCCCCTTTGCAAGTCATCTGGCCTTCATTTTCCCAGTCAAGATATCGATGTTTGGAAACTGGTTGAGGAAAATCATCAAATTACAGTGGAAAGGATAACACAAATATGAAACATTTCAGTGGAATCAGTCATTAATATCTTAACCAAATGGTACCAGGTAATCATACTGTCTATTGTCGTTATCTTTTTGTGAATTTTTTTGTACACAACAGATGGCTCTACAAATACTCAGCCATCATGACCCAATACATAAGCCTGTATGTCCTAAGCTGATTTTCCCTTCCCTTGAGTTTATGGGATTTTTCTTTCTAATGCTATTAATATCTATGTTGCAATCATTGTTGTTGACTGTGATTACCATAATGGTAGTCACTATTACGGAAAATCAACTTTATAGGACCATTAATTGACTTCTTGGTGAATAAGCATTTGTGGAACCATCTATGTGTAAAATAATCAATAAACAAACAAAAAAAAGGTCATAATATGTATTCTTGCAATCCCAGCATTGGGTTGATCAGAATTTATCAAGTTTTCTGCCTAAGAGGCCTTAAAAAACTGTTGTGCCCTTCACATTTTTGGTTCCCCTACCTCAACAGTGGGACATTCACAATTTTTTTTTTTCCTTCTAAATTAACAACCATTTTAATTCAATAATTTGATCCTGAGAGTAAACGGTAACTAAGATGGTGGTATTTGCAAGTTTCAAAAGGACCAGTCACATGCAAAGCTGAAAGATCTAATGCAAAAGTTAAGGCAAAGAGTAACCTGTGAAATATGTGAAATATGTAAGTTTGAAAGAAAGACTGTGGTGTTACAGGAAAGCCTTATAACCATATGCTGTTTCAAGTACCATGTCATTTATATCTTTTGTGTGAGTAAATTCCAAAGCAAATTGTGAATCAATTGCCAAGATATGGCACTGTAACATGAAAAAAAAGCATCTTCAATTTATCAGAATTTTCTATTTCTCTTTTTGAAAGATAAATGTAAAGCAAGTTACTTAGTCCTTTTAATAGAAAAGACTTACTTGGGATATATGAATTTTTTATTGTTTATTCACCAATAAAAGGGAGAAAGCCAAAAATCTTAACCCTATCTAAACTGTTAAATGAATTCCTTCTTGTGCAAATGTGTGACAATGTTTAAATACTAACAATCTTGGCAGACTCGCAGAATGCAGTGCCTCTTGTTGCTGTGACGGTGTAAGCATTGTGGTTCATGTACTTGAGAAAGTGTTCAAAGCACCAGAGGCAACAACAGCAGAGTCTTAGCCCACATCTTGCACAGCTGTGTTCTGGGTCCTTGCATCTGTTAGGAATACAGAATAATAAGTATGGCAAACAGTATAATTTCTACTGGAATTGCAGGAGATTTAATAACATAACCTGTTTCTAGTAATGATTACTAATGATAATATGATTAATGATTCTGAGTTTAGTACTGAAACTAGGAAATATTGAACATCAAAGCTAGACAATATTAATCAAATCCACTTAGCCAGAGAAGACATTGGAAGGCCTAAACTCTGGGATGCATATAAATATAGCAGCACACCCCATAAACAGGCAACTGGCATATTTACTTAATTACAAAAAATGTCAAGAATCCAAAAGTCTCTTACTTTTTGGTAATCCATTGTATCAGCAGGCGAGGTAGCTTGCAAAGGGTGATGAGAAGTGAGCCCTTTGCCACTGTACCGAGATGGTAGAGAAGAAGGGTTCGCCACGACCACCAAATGGGGTGTCGAACTTTGCCACGGCCTTCTTGTCTGTTGATCCAATTAATAACATGTGTATGGATATCTAATACAAGAATATCCTTTTTCAACATTCATCAGTATATAATCTTGATTTACTCGTATCTATATCTATATATAAACATCAATCAGTCTATCTATCTATACATGCAGAGCCCCTTTAAAGCTAATAAGCTCTAAAAACATACCGTGAGAAATAGTAAGTTGAAACTGCTGATGCAATAATCATCTGCTGACATGCCAAGATGAACTCAGCAACCCAAACTAGTCCGAGGACCCAAACCCACCACATGGAGCGCACCCATGAAGGGTCAACATATTCCAGGATACGCTGGGGTGTACCTGATAATGTAAAATCAAAAGCATATTATATACTTATACAGTGACATAAATAGCTTAAGGGAATGGAATCTAGAATAAACTTTCGTTAGCTTTTATAAAGAAGCACATTTAATTACAATGCATAGAATAAAGTTTCTTATTCACATATAAAGATGGATCAAAACATCTCAAAAAAGTTTAAAAAATGAGATTTTAACTCATATATGCACTAAAAAGACCTAACAAAACAATTTTCCTTATAATATATGGAATTAATAGCTAAAACCCGAGGTGAAAAACGCAAATAACAGCTGCACATAGCCCTATCATACCAAAAAGCACAACAGACTTATTAATCAGTACTCACGCATAAAAGTGAGGTTGGTGTCGTCACCCTCGCTTAGAATGGCTGAATTATTGTTGATCACTTCTTGCAAGGTTGTTTGTAGTCTTGAACTTCTCAAGTGCTCTGTTAATCAGAAAAAAACATGAGCTTTACATGTATAAAACATGTCAGTGTAATAAGAAAATAACTAACACATTTATTAATAACTGCATGCATGATTTTTTTTTTATATTAGTATAAAAGAAAACTGATGAAAATGAATCATATATGAATATAATTTTTTTTCCAAAGAAAGCACAATATACATAATTTCTCACAGCTATGAGTCCTCTGCAAAATTTCCTAATCACAAATATATACGGGCATTCACAGTTCTCACATAATACAAAAAAATCTGAATATGAGGTAATTGCAGAATGAAAATGAATGATTTTGCAATATAAGAGATACATGTGTCAGGTTTTGATTATATCTTTGTCTGAAATACATGGTTTGTGGTAAAGGTAAAAAGTAATGTATTTCTGATGAAGATATAACTGAAACCAGGCCAATTGATCTATCAAATATCTTGCAGATAATCATTCTCATTCATACCTATTTTACATGTGCCTCAGTGAATACAGTTCACATGAGCCACTACAAAATTTCTGATCTAGCTCTACAAATTTTACTTTGCCTAATAAATGGATATATCTTAAGAAAGAGAACTAAGACTGAACCTAACCCTAACTATTGAAGACTTGTTTACTTCCTATCATTCACCTTCTGACTATAGTAGCAGTCCCAGACCTCATTCTCCAGCTGTTCTCCTTGAGTGCCATTATTACTACCTCACTCCAAAATCTTTCTCAGATTACTCTCAAAAGTTCAGTTCAGGTAAAGAAGAAGATGTAGTATCAAAATGTAGAACATAAATCATCCATTTTGATAATATTCGCTCATTCATACTTCCTCCTACAATCATTGACAAGTCTGATCCAAGCTGAAACACCTATTATTTTTTAACTTAATTTTTGCTTTTACCACAAACTACTACACTACTCCATTAATTAAAATCAGATTTTATCCCTGCTGCAGACTTTTCTAACCAGTAACAATCTCCTGCCTATTCCTTACCTATGCAACAAACATGGAATGGAACATAGAGAAAGAACATCCATTAACATTACAGTACTAAATAAATGGCATAAACACCTTACCATGTTGACACAAATACAGAGATGGCAGGTAGATTTCAAAACTGT
>NC_091583.1:18239359-18261859 GCF_042767895.1 Penaeus vannamei | reverse complement strand
TATAGAGTTGGTCACTCTTTACTTTCATTTCATATTATTTTGTATGTAGAGATTCTCCTTATTCAATGCAAACTTAAAAATAATTTGAATTTTGTAACAGGTGTTTGTGTGGCAGCTGTGCAAGGATGGAGATTGAAGCAGAGTCAATATGTTGCCAGGAACAACCACCTGTATTACTCAGACTAATGCAATGGAATCAGCAAGGCTCCTGTGTGGTGCAGCACCCTTTCTTTGTCTCTGTATGCCTCAACCCATATGCTCTTCAGACTATCTACAGCAGGGATAAGAAACTCTTTGGTTCACTCTTCAATAAACCTCTGCATGAGTAAGTGTTGGGTCTCATAAGATTTGTTACATGACCATTGATGCAAATAGCTCATATAATAATGAAGCAAAGAATTAATAACAAGAAATAGAAAAACGCACTGAAATAACCCACTTAGCAAACTTTCAGCTCTCATGCTTCCAATCCTTTTTTTTCTTTTAGTTCTGTCTATATAATTTTTTTTCTACAGGAAATACCAGATCACAGCCTATCGCACATTCAATGACTACTTTTTCAACAGTTTAAGAGGCAGCATGACAATTCCTCTACCCAGCTGTGTCCTTAATACAATCAGAAAGGCTTTCCCAAAGGATGCTGCCATTGGCAGCTTTCCTGGATACTGTGAATTGTAGTCATGAATATAAATAAACCAATATTTTTCTTTCTTTTTTCTCTATCCCTAATGTTTAATCAATCATACTGATATTGCATGTTTAAATAAAATTAATAAATATTAATTCTCATATCTCTGAATCTATTCTCAATGAGGATGGAATTGAAAACATTTAGTTTTAACATTTTATTCATAAATATAACAAAACACATTATTCTGGAATGTGGCACAAAATGCCAAAATTTCCTTAGCCATCCGTAAAACATGTATTGTTTTTGTTATAGTAATGAAATATTTTTAAAAATCTAAAATAAAGTAAAGATAAAGAAAAACAATGATCTCAAAACAAGTACACTGGGTTTTTACATATGCTCTATATGAATAATCTTTCAAAATAAAAATGTCCACAAAAATATATCAATAGAGTAGAGTGAATGATTATATATATCAAGAACCATTGTTTATGCTGCATACTGCTTAACCAAGCGGTTGAAATCCTCCTCCTTGGTTGTGATGTCTTCTACAAACTTGTGGCCCTTGTGTTCATCTCGCAACTGCACTAAATATCGGTTGGCAACCTGAAAAAAAGGAAAGAAAATAAATAAGTTCAATGGGGATGGGGAGAGGGGCAGAAGAAACATACACACATATCCTTTCTTGCTGTTATCATTATACTATTAATATTAATATAAAAAAAGAGGATGATAAAGAAGAAAATGATTTTTTTTTTCTATTTCTTTTTATGAAAACTTCATCACAAGCACAAGCTCACCTCCTGTGGTTTCCCTGTGTGGTGTGCCAGGACCATCAAGTTGATGAGTGTGTCAGGGTTGCTTGGGTCCTTGTCCAGAGCTTCTTGAAGGGCACTCTCGGCCTCTTCGTATTTTGCCTGGCCAAGGAAACAAATTGCCTGGCCATTAAGGAGAAGGGCTGTGCTGACATTCTTATCCAACAATTCTTGGTATATGTAGTAGGCATCTTGCAGTTTCTCACCACCCTGAAAAATAAGAAATGTGAAAACGTAAAAAAAAAAAAAAGAGGGAACACAATGTGAAGCCACAAGGAAGGAAACAGCGAGCTTACTACCATTCCTGGTGTTCATCTGCGTAGGTGTGGACATGTTTGCATATATATTTACATAAACACTTCATTTATATCCTTATACACAATGTTAACCAGTCTCTTACTTATTCTACATATATCTTTCACCTCTGTATACGAATAAACAAAGTAGCATAAATCTGTTTCAACAAGGAAAAAGGGAACATTATATGAATAATTAGCAAATCATTGCAATAAAAAGAAAAGAAAGCAGCAGGGGAGGGGGGGGGTTGAGCACAAAAGCAAGAGAGAGAGAGAGAGAGAGAGAGAGAGAGAGAGAGAGAGAGAGAGAGAGAGAGAGAGAGAGAGAGAGAGAGAGAGAGAGAGAGAGAGAGAGAGAGAGAGAGAGAGAGAGAGAGAGAGAGAGAGAGAGAGAGAGACAGAGAGAGTGAGAGTGAGAGTGAGAGTGAGAGTGAGAGTGAGAGTGAGAGTGAGAGAGAGAGAGAGAGAGAGAGAGAAGGGGGGGGGGGGGGTGAAATGATGAAACCAACCGTTGCAATGTGCGTCCAAGCCTGAGCCATCTGTGTTAGAGTTGCATCATCATCCTTCTCTTGGAGAGTCTTCAGCTCCTTTCGGGCAGCATCCAGGCGCTCCATCTTGAGGTAGGTCTGGACCATCAAGGCACGGCTGATAAGTGAGAAACGTACAAATAATTTATCTAATAATCCCCTTAATATCTGTGCATTCAACAATGCCTGAAAGATTACTAATAGCAATACATTAGAAATATATTCACATTTCCTTGAAGTCTTCTATTAGTTGTATATATATATATATATATATATATATATATATATATATATATATATATATATATATATATATATATATATATATATATATGTATGTATAAGTATATAACTTTATTTTTGTTTTCAAGTAGCTGGAGGCTACTTTTTCAGTTGTATTCCTTTAAGAAGATAATTGGTACATCCTCTTCTCATAAATGACCATTATTCATACTTGTCATAGTGATTTTAACAAAAGCAAGGTTAAAAGTTACTATACCGTGTTTGTGTATAAAAGCTACCTGGTATACAGGGGATATACATCAGTCTGTTTTTAGACTCACTTGAACCCCCCCCCCCCCCCACATATATATATGACAAGTTGGATATAATTAAAAAACAAAAATCAATAATTAATTTTGTATTGCACTGCCAAATTCAAGAATGGAAGATGTTCAGCAGATGTAATTTTTTACTTCCAATGGAAACACTTGAACACATTTATGTTTTGGAATCTATCATCTAATTCCCATGATGAGAGCCTCACAGACAAATGGTCATCCTTCACTGTCTATAAGTCAATGTAAGGTGTCCTATGATGGTTGCCTGCTTGATTCTATCAGTATTAAAGCATTCCTTTAGACCCTGGAGAGCCTGTGGCAGAGGTCATAATTTTTATCTTTTTGCTTTGTACACTCTGGAGGGGGGGGGGGGTCTCAGGAAAAAAGTACTTTTTGTAAACGTGAAAGTGGTGAAAAAATAGATAATCCCTCAAGTACATGTAGAACCACCTCTGTGTAAATACAATTAACAAACTAAAATCACAATATACATGGTATGTACTTTGCCTCAGCTGCATGTACTAATAATCACCAATCAACATAAGGAACAACAATAAATATAACACTTGGACCTAATAACAGTATCCAAGATGATTAACGATGGAGGGATAGTAAAAATAAACAAAGGAAACTGGACGAAGAAAAGAGCAAAATTCGCTTCCTCTATCATACTTTCCAAAACAAACCCAAAAACGATATCAAACACACCAAAAGACATAAGAAATTAACCCCTTACCACTCAAGGGCATCTGACTGACTGAGGGCACGAAGAGCTCCCTCATAGTTATCCTCATGGCAGTAGATCGTTGCAGCCACAATGAGGAGGGCTGTGTTGGACAGATCGACATTGCCGCTCAGTTGGGATTCCAGCTCGTTGACAATGGTTACCCTGTTTCAGATACAGAGTAAATGTTATAATATACTGTATAAAAAATCTAAATATTATTGTGTCTAAAAAATCTCTAAATATTATTGTGTAATGCGGAAAAAAAGATGATGAGGAGATACAAGGGGTCTTGTCTGTTTTCTTGGTAGTCTCTGGTCATTAGAATATATACAGGCTGAACACATATGAAGTAGTATCACGAATAGACATACCTCAAATATAAAACCTCCTACTGTAATATATATCACAAAGCACACACAAATGTAAATGCTTAAGACCTACATCACCAGAATGACAGAATTTCCTTTGGTGCACAGCTTAGATAGAAACCAGAAGTCTAATTCATCTTCTCAAAAATGCATTATAACTCACCTGTTACTGGGAAACTGGAAGTACTGAGCCAGTAACTTTAAAGCTTGCAGTGGAGGTGGAGCTGATGCTTTTATTTCACTCTGAACCACTCCAAATTTGCGCTGACCTATGAGAGCACGGTAGAGGAAGATATCTCTCTCCTGTCGCAGTTCTGGTGAACTGACCTGTAATGCAAATTGGTCTATTAATTTCTTTTAATCATTTATGATTGACTGTTGTTCAGTTACCTATTCAAAGACTATTGATGCTATCAAATTTTGTGTTATCAATACACACAACAAATTCAGCTTAGACTTCATATAAAAGTTCTGTTTATAACATTTGTTTGGTGTTCTGTGCCCTTGAACTATGACTAGAATTTAATTATAGTTCATATCATATGATTTCACTAAAATCATCAATATGATATTGAATGAATGTTTAGAAATGTGTGATAATCACTTCCTTTCCATATCCATCCTAGAATTTATATGGTTAGATATTCTGTTATTCAACCTGACTTAACATAAACCTTGAAGGAAATCCTACTTGGCCAATAAATTTGGACTGACCTGATTAATGAAAGGAGAGCCACATTTGCTGTTGGCTGACCAGGCCTAGTTCCAACCAAGATAGCAAACCCCTCCCTTCTTCACCCTTAGAACTGCTTAATTATATTATGTTAATAATATAATCAAAATAAAATTCAGTGTCATCCATCGTGTACATCGTAATTGTCGGAAAAGATGGCTTTACACAAAATGATATATGAAATAAAGGTAATTTTCCAGCTTCGCACAGTCAACTAACCTCGCGACTATCATTCATCCTCAACTATTCACAAGGTAAATGTGTGAAGCTGTCGTTGTTTCTTATCAACATGATATAAATGAAAGTATTGGTAAGTGGTGCCAGCGGAAATGCAATGCGGAAAAAGTCCAAGTGTGACACGTCCTTTAGGAAGCTTTTTTGTTCATAAAGCTATGTTTGTAGATTACTAATAGTGTAATTGGGACAATCTCAGAGGGGTAAGGTCACCAATATTTTCATTTATATTATTTGTGAAGGAAAATAACAAAAGATTAATGCATGTTGCAATGTAGATAATTGAAAGAAGCAATAACAGTTGCAAGCTTCGATGGTTGTGTGAAACTGAAAAAACATTATTTTCTTCTTATTACTCTAATTTTCTATGGATTAATAAAATATCGTTAATCTAAAATTCACGAATCTCTTTTTTTTCCTCTTACATTTTAATCTAAAAAAAAAAAAAAAAAAAAATCTATGTAAATACTATTTCCTAACCTCATGAAGTGGACTCTAACTTGCATTTAGAAGTATCCATTCATACATATAGAAAATAAATCAATAAATATACAGGATAAAAACAAAACAACGAAGGTAAACAAGACAACAATCCACACATCATTTCATTTATTTCCTTTCACCTAAATAGCCAAACACCAACTCGAAAATAGACCCCAACCATTAAATTACCTGTAGTTTCTGTGCTTCGTTGATGCAATGCTGGTAATTCCCGATATAGAAGGAATTTTTCACTTCGAACAGCTCGTCCACCTCTTGGTTGGCCATGTTGACAGTTGTGTGGCACCGGCAGGGGGGCAAACCTAAGGCGTCGGGGTTGGGGTGGTAATATTTTTCTTGTGTACTTTTCTGCTAATTTTAAAACCAAAAAGTAATTTTTATATATTGACAGCATTTATCGAAAGGTATCAAGATTTACTTTTGCTTTAATTATCTTTTGTTACGTGATTGGTATTTGATGTTTGGTTGGCATGCTTGTTCGTAGACGTGTATTGCGATTCATAGGAATATTTTTATACGTATTTGTAAGTGTTATGAAATTAGTAGTATGAATAGAATAATAAACCTGAAAAAATCATCTTTCAAATCGAATTTAACTTTGAATAAAAATAATAAAAAGGTCTTCTCATCTTTAAAACAGAATCGCAATCAGCTGTAAAGGCAAGTACCTCTGTCAGTGTATTTATTTATAAAGAATATTTCTTTCCTGATAAAAGCCTTTATTTATCGGCTTAATACATCAGGTTATTGAATACAAGTAAATGTTTTAGTACGTTGGTTTGTGTTTATTTGTCGTGAACTGGAATCGGGTTGTTAATACCCCTAAATGCAATGCCATATTATGCATGACCATAGGCCTGTACAAATTTCAAAATCTCTTGGACCTTTTGTTTGACTGCTTTTATTTTTGAAAATTGCCCGTGTAGGGTTAGTTGTAGCTTTGCTCTTAGTAGAGCAAGAGATAAATAGCCTAATGATATGTATATATTAATTTTTTTTAAAGGAATGTCAATCTGTAAATTTACTGAAGGTTAATTTTTATGCCGTGGATATTGTTCCGGCACTGGATTTTATAATATTTTGGCTATTTGTCCGGCATACACTCATGCTTGCGAACAGTCAATAATTCTTTGTTATTTCATGTACAACATCAAAATTTTTAATTATTCTTAGGACCGAGTGGACATACATGCTGTTTGCTCCAGTTTGACATTTCTGTGATTTCCATCCCGATTCTGTGATTTTAGCGTGCCTATAGGACCAAGTCCCCGACTCCCGCCAACAATATTGGGGGATCGGGGGTTGGGGGGGTGATTTCGTTTTTTCCATGCATTTTAAAAAGCGAAAGACTGTGGGAAATTGAAAATCCGAGCCAAGGGTAGCATTCCAGATGATAAAGAAAGTGAAAAATGTAGGAACCCGAGAGAAGATTCGGCCACGGATGATTTGGCATGATGTTGCGCGAACGAACGAGCGAGTGAACCACATCTTAACCGCAGGAACTACCAGTAGGATCGCAGTATGAACCAAAACTCCCTCCTAACCCCTCCCAATTGCCATATTTTCCTATCGGGGGCTCTTCCTCTGCACCCCCTCCCAATTGCCGTATTTCCCGATACAGGCAAACACTAAGTAGGAGTACTTCAACTCTGGCTTTACTTTCTTATCCGGTGTACGCTTCAAAGCTGCAGCAACAGTCCTTGAATCTTTGACATAAAACTGTGCGAAAGTGCTCTCTTGAAATTTGGTCAAGCTGTCCTTCACATCAGCAAAACTGGCAAACTCAGTTCCAACTTTGAAGGAATCCATAATCGATGATCGACCCTTAGCCATGAACAATGAACAACACAAAAATAGCGTCAAAGTTTGTATGCGCGTGTGTGTGGTTGCGCACAAATAGTTAGTGCGCATGCATGCCGGACGAATAGCCAAACTGTTATAAAATCCGGTGCCGGAACAATATCCACGGCGTAATTTTTACAGTATGGAAACAATAAGGGGAAATTGAATATAATATTCTTTTAGTGAACAAAAAGTTGTGGTAATTTTTTGGAATACCTCTGCCAAGCGATATTGTTGGATTCCTCTCTCTCTTGTTTCCAAATGTTTTATTGTGTGAAAGCTCCTCAAACTCCCACATTCTTGGCCCCAGTAGCAGCAGAGGGTATGAAAAGTACCAGTGACATTGCAGGTGAAAATATAAATAATCTACACAGAATCTGTCACCTTATTGTCTAATGTAAGGGACTCTCTCCCCCTACAACCTATGGCAGTGGATATGGAGCCGCCATTTGATTGGTGTCAATCATCTCTTTAAGGAGTAACTGATGTGGGTGTGAGTGCCCACAGGTATGGCTGGGGTGCTGGAGATTGACGTGGAGAGCCTGGGCGGCTCCCCCGACAGTTAAGGCCTGTTTAGGCCTGGTGCTGCTTGCTGTGTTCTTGCTCTGCTGGAGGATCAGTGAGAGCTAATCTCAGCCCGGGAGCCGGAACTTTAGTAGTGGTAGGGGAGCCTGCAGTCCTGTGAGCAAGCCGGGAGCTGTCCATTCTCATCCAATTAGGTCTCGGCATTAGTCTTCGAGAGGAGGCTGATGTGAGGTGCTAAGGACATGGCTGTGGACCATGGACCCAACCTGGGGAAAGTATGTCGTGCTGCAGGTTGCGGGGGTTGGCTATAGGTACTCCCCCTCCAGTGAGGGAGCTAAGCGAGTGAGCGATAGCCATGTTACTCTGGAAGGCTGGGTGTTTGTGTCACTCCGGGGTCAATAGTATGGTGGTGGATTTGCACTCGCCATTTGACTGGTGTCAATTATTTCTTTAAGGATTAACTAATGTGGGTGTAAGTGCCCACAGGTATGGCTGGGGTGCTGGAGATTGATGGGGAGAGTCATTGAGAGAGGCTCCCCCAACGGCAAAGGCATGGGTAGGTCTCGACATTAGTCTTCGAGAGGTGGCTGATGTGAGATGCTAAGGATGCAGCTGTGGACCATGGACCCAACCTTGGGGAAGTATGGAGCGCTACAGGTTGCGGGGGTCGGCTACAAACCCACCTGGGGGTTGTGGTGTGGTAGCCCCCATGGTGGAATCGCAGGGGGCACAGCCCTTTGCATTAGAGAATACAGTGACTGATTCTGTTTAGATTATTCATATTTTCCCCTGCAATGTCCCTGGTACCTTTCATGCCCTCCCCTGCTATCAGGGCCAAGCTTGTTGCCTTGCATATTTGCATTGTAAAGGATGAGAGGAATCCAATGACACCAGTATCATTGCAATCTGTTTAATGGAACTATTAGATAAAATTACCAACAATATTTACGGGCGGGTGTTGGGGGGGAATAAATTTTGTGATGTGGAGTTGGGGACTTGGTTTCTGTCGAGGGCCTCTGTACTGTAAAGAATTATCTTACTTAACTATAACATATTTTCCTTTGTGGTCTGTTTTGGGATATATTTATTGTTTCCCTTGGTGGTGTTTGTTTTTGGTAATTGTCTAAAACTGGTTTGTGCAAAGATACAGAGAAATAAACATTTTATGCTGCTTTCTGGGGAATCAATATTATATTCATGGTTAATTTTTACAGTGGGAATTTACTAAACTAGGGTCAGATTGAAGATGAAATTCTTGCAAATGGCAAAAAGTTGTAGTTGTCAATACAAGAAATAATCTGCAATACATGAACGGTAAAAACATAACTAAAGGAATATCACAGAAAATTACACTCAGAGCCTAAGTCCACTCATTGCTTATAAGTTAAGCCCTATCTTGCTGTGCATACTGAAGTGAAGACAATATTTATATGCCAGGGGGTGTTGAGGTTGGAGCTCCCTATCAGCCCCCTCTTTGGGCATGCTCAGTCTTGGTAACTTAGATTGCTGAATAAATTTTGTCATGTGGAGTTTGGCCTTGGTCTCTGGTGAGTGTGTATGGTAAAGAATTACCACATTTACTGCTTTATAAATTGATAAACACATGTCAGAGATAATAATATAATCAGACAGCTAAAAGTGATTTGATGACACCAAAGCATCAGAAAGTAATCTTATGTTGATTGCTGTAGTCTCCATGTTTGTTGCTGAACCAGTAAAGGCTAAGACACTTCCTCCACATATAATCTGGCAAAACAAAGAGCTGATCAGAATGTGTGTGGTAGGATTTTGTTGGTCTTTGGAGGAGCATTGAAACTGTGATGATGGCAACAATCTCTTTACGAGATTAAGATCGCCACAACGCCACAAATGATGGTAAAAGATCATACAGAGCACCCCATTACCTTCCCCATGGGCAGTGCCCAAACTTCACTCCCAGTCACGGCAACTTATATTGATGAATAAATTTTGTGACATGGAGTTGGGGAGTACATCTGTACTGTAAAGAATTACCTAAGAAATCAAGTCCAAATGTCAGATAGCAAGGATACATGCCACACACGTTCAGCTCTAAATTGTCTACCTTAAACAAATGTTTGCTTTCTTGGCATTGCTTACAGCCATTGTGTTATAACTTTTCAAAAGTAGAATTAAAGCCATGGTTTAGTGTCAATTACCAGAAAATATTGTATGCTGCAGCCAAACACACAGAGCAGGGTAAACATGAATTTCTGTGCACTTCTAAGCTCTTACTTGAGGAGCTGACTGCATGTGCACCCTGAGGCATGAGTTTGTTCAGAGTGGGAATAACTCCAGCATCCAGGTGGATTTGGGATAGTAAACCTTTTGTTAAAATAGGATTTAGATAGAACATTACTACCCAGCTGGCGGGTTGTAACTTCCAAAGATATTGCAGAGGGTTAGCAGGGGGTCATAAATACCTTGGGGGAGAAAGATTTAAGGCTGATTTGCTAGACATCTGCCTGAAGGTATTATAAGTGTTAAGGGTTGAGAACCATTAGGATAGAATACAGCCAATATGATTATGATATATGATAGATTCCATTTTGAGAGCCATTGTGAATGTGTGTATTTGACTGCATAGCTATTTACCTATAATGGCTGATGTATGGCAGTATCATAATTAGGTATGAAGGTTACCCAACATTTCAAGTCTTAAATTTTAACCATGTTCTGTAAATATAAACCAGTGATCATTCACTTCGTTAAGGAATTGAAGGGGGCACCCACAATAATTCCAATAATTACTGTGGTAAAGGCCAGCAAACCTCCATGTAGTATACTCTATCAGGATGGAGCTTATAGACTTCCTTTCTGATTTATCATTAATTAAGGAACTAGTTCAAGTTCAGTCTTACAGAAAAATATGTTGTGGAATTTGGTTGGCTTTTCCAGAGTGCAGAGAGGGTAGGCATGAGCAATTGCACAATGTGTAGGTTTGATATTTAACATATGATCTGGAATTTTAAAATTGAAGTAGATTAAGTAGATTGTCAGTAATTTTACCTTAAAAAGAATTAGAAGCTTAGGTGGCAAATTTATTGTAGTGCCTTTTGTAATATTACAAATAAAATTGTAATGATAGACTGATTACAATGTCTGCTATCAAGATTTAATATTTATAGTCCATGGAGCCAACTAAGCAATGACATTGATCCCAGTAACTAGGATTGGCATGAAATATACCAGGGAAATTGTTAGGTAAATGTAAGATATCATTAACAATATTAGTTAATGCAAATATTACTAATATTACAAATATTTCTAACTAATATAAGATATTTAAAGGCTTTGTGTGTGATAACTCTCCCCTTTAGGAGGTATATATATATATATATATATATATATATATATATATATATATATATATATATATATATATATCTCAAGGTGTAATGAGAGTCAGTGGAACATCAATTGATGGCTACCATAACATTAGCCTAGTTTCAAGGAATGACACCTTCATGCCTTCAGTAATAATAGGCAAATATCCATTACATAAATTCTGACAAGATGGAATGTGGAGCTCTATCTTGTGAAACATACTTGGTGGAGGTTTAAAGCACAGGAGAAAAGTTTCTTTCTACTCATGAAGAGAGTGGATAGGATATTTTCTTTGTGGTGCTAGAATACTACAAAGTCTCCATCAAGTAATGAAATGTTTGTCTTCTCTAATGTACTATTTTTAGATTCATTATTCTCTTGCAAATGTTCAGCTGATTGTCTTTATTCTTATTGCTTTCTGTGGTGTTGAGCATGTCATATATACCAGCGAAGCTTATTGAATGATGATGTTGAAAATTATATTAAAATACAGTTGTTAGCTACATATTTATTAACATGATCTAGGAAATGTAGATTTCCAGGTTTATGCTTGTGTAATATTCAGAACTTGTCTGTATATGTGGGTAGTAATTAAAGTAATCCTTACAAATAACTGGTCTTTGGTATATTGATATATCTTAATTACCTTATGTTTACTATTTTCATATCATTCAATCTTTTTTTTGGTTTCTTAAGGTTTTCACTATATAGCTTTGCTATCCCATTTCTCTTTTTCATTCAACCATTATTAATCATCTTTTCATCTCCCCACCACAGATGACTGTAGAAAACGGAGCAAGCATGGATCTCACCAACCTGTTTAAGTCCTGCGTCAAAACAATTCGGACGCGGAACAAGGCCATGGGTGTGACCCTACCCCAGACCAAGATCTTCCCAAGCTCCCCCACTGCCTTCTCGCAATTTTACTCAAAGGCCAAGGATATCCAGAGCAACATTACCAGCCATCGGAACTTGCTGGACGACCACCGGAAGAAATACTTGCAGATTGAGGATCAATCAATGTCAGATTATGAGAGGACCTACATGGAAAAGGTAGAAATTTTAACAAATTTTTCCTCCCTCTGTTTCATCTTATCTTCTATAAATACATTTATACATGTATATTTTTTCAATGCAGGATGTTTATATCTGTATTTTACTCAACAAAACCAAGTAAACAGATTATTGATAGTTACCTTTTCTTTTATATATCCCTGGACAGTCACAAAGTTTCTCATGTATTACTTTTCCCCATAGGTAACTATCTTTAAAATTTAAGGGATATCATGTATCTAAATTTAACATCACACATATCAGCAGTTCTTCTCAAGAGAGAGATGAAGCTCATACCTTAAACCATTTTCTCCCAGGTAGTCACCACAAACCTCCGCATTATAGACGACAACATTCGTGCCTTGGAAATGACAGAGAAGTGTTCCAAAGATGCTACAGATTGCCAGCAGAGTATTCTGTCCATTCTGAAGCAGAATTTCCAGCAGATCAACTCAGGCTTTAAAGAGATGAAGGAAGCAAGGTGTAAAAAGCAAAAAGAGAAGGTTTGTATTCCTTGATGATGATGATCATGATGATTTATTGATGATTAATGATTGATGATAAGGATGATGATTCTAAAAGTGATAATGCTAATAATACAGGAGAGAAATGTTACATAATTGTAAAATCCTCAAAAGGAAAGATGATACCATAAACCAAGTATTTGTTAAATTTCACTGTCTGTCTCCAGGAAAATCTCTCGAGACTGCAACGACCTGCAGGCTCCAAGAAGAAACCCAAAGACCATGGTTCTGACACATTTGAGGGCTCCATGTCAGGTTGGTACTGTGCTCTGATATCTGTCAATTTAGTTGGTTTCCGCTGCAAATTTTTCTGATAATTTTTGTTAGTAAAGACTTGTTCTCCTCTTACTAGGAATACAGAAATGTCCTAGATTTTTGAAGATGCAAGATGTTTATTCTAAATCGTGTTTATTTTATTTTTTGTCTAGCTAAAATAAGCATGTGATTAAAATGGCATGTTTTTTATATGAAAGGTACTGGTAGCTTTATAGGTTTTGGTACAGATAGATGAATTTAGATATGGCATACATAGTTATTATAATTCACGCTTCAAAAAAAATACATGCACGAGAATGTAGAATGTAATTCATTGCACACATAGGGTGGGATCAAAAAGGTTAATTGCACACTTCAAATATTAACATATCTGATTTGTACATGTGAGAGGCAGGCTGTGCTTGATACCTGTGGTTTTGATAGTATCTAGTTATGTTCATCATTCTTTGGAAATAGATTTATATTAAAAACATTGGACACTTAAAAGACTTCAGTCAAACTTTGGTAGTGTATCTTTGGATGGCACATTAGCAGGTATAAGTGAGTGAGTGATTGAAGGAATGAGGGAATGAGGGAGAGAGAGAGAGAGAGCGAGAGAGTGAGAGAGAGAGAGGAGAGAGCGAGAGAGCGAGAGAGCGAGAGAGCGAGAGAGCGAGAGAGCGAGAGAGCGAGAGAGTGTGAGAGAGAGTGTGAGAGAGAGTGTGAGAGAGAGTGTGAGAGAGAGTGAGAGTGAGAGTGAGAGTGAGAGTGAGAGTGTGAGAGTGTGAGAGTGTGAGAGAGTGAGAGTGTGAGAGTGTGAGAGAGTGAGAGAGTGAGAGAGTGAGAGTGAGAGAGTGAGAGAGTGAGAGAGTGAGAGAGTGAGAGAGTGAAAGAGTGAAAGAGTGAAAGAGTGAAAGAGTGAAAGAGTGAAAGAGTGAAAGAGTGAAAGAGTGAAAGAGTGAAAGAGTGAAGGAGTGAAGGAGTGAAGGAGTGAAGGAGTGAAAGAGTGAAAGAGTGAAAGAGTGAAAGAGTGAAAGAGTGAAAGAGTGAAAGAGTGAAAGAGTGAAAGAGTGAAAGAGTGAAAGAGTGAAAGAGTGAAAGAGTGAAAGAGTGAAAGAGTGAAAGAGTGAAAGAGTGAAAGAGTGAAAGGGTGAAAGTGTGAAAGTGTGAAAGTGTGAAAGTGTGAAAGTGTGAAAGTGTGAAAGTGTGAGAGAGTGAGAGTAAGAGTAAGAGAGAGTATATGCATATGTTTTAGAGATTTTTTTTGTGACTGAAATGTGCACCAGGTTGTTCCCATATAACACTACAGTGCCAACTGCCCATGAATGTATGAAAAAGTTGCAGTATGTCATTATCCTTAGCCATAAGATTTTTTAAAGTGAAATATATATATATATATATATATATATATATATATATATGTATATATATATTAGTATAAGGATATCTAAACTTAAATCATACCTGCCTCTTTATCTCTCAATATTTATTTAACAGGCTCATGGTCACAATCCAGCGATAGTCAGCAATCAGACCAAAGAAGCCAGGATGACCAGCACTCGGAGGAGACCAGACTTAAAGGGAACGAGAACAAAGTGGGAAACAGCACAGCAGCAGACAGGTCAAGCGCTGTTATAGAGGAAGAGGTAGAGAAGATGCTTGGAGAATTGAGTTCTGAGGAGAGGCAGATGTTGGAGGAGGAGAATGCACACCTTTATAAAGAACTCATGTCCAACCAGGAAGAGGTTCGACAGATCACGAGACAGGTATGTGGATAGGGAAGGATGAGCGAGTCGAAAATTGTCATCAGAGCTTTATCTTATTAGGATGTTTCATTGTTATTATTATGTTTTATATTTATCAGTTATGTGATATTTATTTGGATTATCATAACTTTTAACATTTTACTGTTTTATCATTTATCAGGTTTCTCTTGATTCAGGCTCTCAAGGAAACATGATTGCAATATCATTTTATTTCATACCAGTGCTAGAACTGAAAGAAGGCGTGTCCAAGATATTTATTACGTTGCCGTAGAACTCATGAACTCTTAGTACTTTTGATGTAAGGGATTTTGATGTAAACTCACTCTTTCCTCTTCCAACAGGTGGTAGAGTTGGGTCAGATGCAGAATATGTTAACAGAGAATGTTGATATTCAGGCGCATCAAATTGAGGAGATTCATGATACAATCTTGACGGCAACTGAAAATGTTCGGGAAGGTAATGAGCAGGTATGTAATGTTTCTGTCCTTTTCTTTGTATAAATGCAAATGCATTTACAAATAAGATTAGTTGCCTGACATTCCTATGGTAAAATAAAGAATTGTAGAGTTAAGTTTCTCTGAACTATTTAAGGCAAGAAACTTATGTTAATTATATCTTACTGTGCTTCACACTTTAGTATGATATATTGTTATTTCTCTAAACTATTAGTACTGGGAACAGAAGGTTAAATATATTTGTCAAAAAGGATAGATAGATAATCCACATAAAAATCAAAAACAGAAATGAAATATTTCAGTAAAGCTTTGCAATGCATTTATATTACATAATTTTCATTTCAACATTCACTGTTCTTTTGCAGAATTATAGCAAATTGTAATTATTACCTCTCTAAAATAACATACAAATTGATAAAGTTATCAAAATGAATATGAAGACAGAGAAGTTTGCCGACTTGCTAGTACTTTCTATTTGTGCTTTACTTTATAATGTCTGTGTTGAGCCGCTCTAATTGTTCTTCCTGAGGATAATAGAAATTATTTATATTTTCACCATTAGATATAGCTACTCTTTATGTACAAGCAACTATAACCAGAAGCTTTGTTTTTTTCTCTTAGTAAGTACAGTGTGTATATGCACACATGTCAGGAAACTCATCACAAGCAAGGAGCCATGCCTTTTTATTTTATTTTATTGTATGTGGTGTGAATTTCCTTGCTCTCTGCAAAATTGCACATCACATCATTTCCACATTATGTTCTCAAATTCATTTTATTTGCAAAGTAATTACTCTTTATTTCAGACGTTTTCCTTGGTCTGTTTTCAAATGTGATTGTAAGCTGTATAGTTAGAAAGAAAATAATAATAATGAAATTGAAATTAAAGGAATAAAGAATATCAGTTTAAAAGCATAGGCATAAAATGAATATGCATAGTTTGTTGCATGAATGCCAATATCATAATTAGTACCAAGATCATCATTAGACTCCTTTTGCAACCAGTAATCAGATTGGCTTTACTTTCTTCCTGTTCATTCTAGATGTATGATCAGCAGTGTAAAATTCTTTGTTTCCTTAATCAAAGATTTCAGTAATTTAGTCATTATTACATGTGTAACTTCATTTGAAGATGGAGAAAATAATCTGTGTTTCTTAAGACAGTAATACATTTATACCGTAGTACCACTGTAAACACAGCACATAGGAATAAGAAATGTGTTAAGCACATTTATTCAGGTACCTAAAGGTCTAGTAAGTGATGTGTTAGAATGAAAAGAATATGAAGCAGATGGATATATGAAAATTAGTAGGTTATTATTCAGTTTTAGCAGTGCTGTTATTTTAGCTCACTTTGTACCATTTTCGACTAATGATGTTCCTCTCAACAGGTCCGGGAAGCGATGAGAAAGGATGCAGGCTTTCGGGTATGGATCATGTTCTTCTTGATAGTCATGTCATGTACGATTCTTTTCCTGGACTGGTACAACAGCTGAGTGTACGTATTGTGGACAAAAATAGGAGACACAAAGGCTGTAATGCACACTAGGCCACATCCAGGGAGTTTTCCTTTTGATAAGGATTTGTGTAATATCAGTTATGCTAAGTAAAAGGCAGAGTGGCCAAGAACCTGTTGCTTTCAAACTCTTTGTCTTGATATAAAAGCAAATCATTCATAAACTGTTTGTTTTTTATGGTTACTTAGGAAAAGTTCACCTCAAAATGGCTAAGTATATGCAAATCACAACACAACTTTAAAGGCCTTAACTATATAGAGAGAGGAAAAAAGCAATTGCTAACCTCATATACACATATTTCACATTTCTGCAGCTGTCAATAGTCAAGTTATTTTGCCAGCATCGTATGTTATCATAGCCTGAGTTTGAGCATGCGCTTTTCTTCCATGACTGATATTGTGTAAGTATTGTTGAATATTTTTTAAGGTGCTTTGTTTTTTTGTCAGAGGATGTATCTGTAATATTGTCTTTCTTGTGGATATTTAAAGAATATATTTCCTCTTTGTGGTTTTATTTATACACCTGGAAAGAAACCTTGAATTAGTCTTGTGCTGTTGTGTAACAAATGGAAGCAAGGAGAAGCAGAAATAGTTTATATATTATGAATACATTTTGAAGAGAATGCATAAATTCTAGACCAATATGAAGCCTGTAGCATACAATAGGTATATACAGTATATATATTGATGGTTTCACTTAACACCTACCATACCATTTTAAATTGAAGAAAGGATCTAGGGCAGAATGAAACTTATAATTGTTTTTTAGATATAGAGGGAAAGAAAAAGGGAAAAAAATCTTATGTGACATTATTCTTGCTGCAAGTGATTTTGTAATGGAATTAACCTCAGGTCATATCTTTGTTACTTAGATTTTCTTCATATGATGGGACAAAATAAAAGTACCTCCCCCAATTCCTTGCTTCTTGACGTGGGAGGGTTTAGGAGACAGAGACTGATATAGGGGATTACCCATAACTTGGACGTCAGCCCTTGCCTCAACTAATTTTACATGGTCTTTTTTTCTCCCCCTTTCCTTTTCCTTCTCATCTCCTGTCCACTTCCTGAAAGCCCTGCTGAAAGGATTAAGTGCTGGCTTAAATGTCAGTCCTAAATGGCATTCGTACTCCATCTGCTCTTCTCTCTTTACCCTTTTCAGTACCATACTATTAGTACCTGTGGTGATCTACAACCACTGCCATCTAACATATTTTGTTGTAATTGTTAACTAATTTTCAACCTTTTTGTCACAACAATTTATCATAGGGCTGTATGACCTTTGATGTCTGGCATATTTATTTGGTTTGATCCTTAAACATTCTGGCAATCCACAAACATTGCCTTATGAACCAAAGAATGTCCTTACTTGGGGATTTCACCCCACAAGCCTCACCATATCACTACATTTTGAATACGCCACTAATGGCCTTAGATGTTACCGTGGCTGAGAATTTTAAATAAATATAATAAATCAGTGTCTTCATTAATAACATCTTTAAGGAAGTACAGAGCATATCTAATGCCGCTTCAAGAAGGGTAAATGCTGTTGGGCTCAACAGACAGGTAAAACATTTCACTAGAACTAAGAAAAAAAAAAAAAAATCCTGGTAATTGATTTATTATAATTTTTGTTTGAATTTTAAATAGTATGTCTTATAATTTTGATCTGATGACTTTTAAGATTTAATATGTAATAAGAATGGGAATGAATATTTATAAAATATAGGAGCAGACCCATAATATTTGGAATGGCATAACTATTACTGTTAATGTGATAACTTTAAACACCTATACTTTTAATATGATGACAAGAAAGATTTTCGAAAATTCATGGATTTTTTGTGTGAAACTATTCAAAATTAAGAACACCATCAATTTCTGTTTCATTATCAATATACAAATATGAACAGCCCCGTAAATCAATATATTGTATGAACAATAAGGACATCCATCTAAATTTGGAACACTTTTAACAATCATGAAGCACAATCTCAGAGGAAGACAGAGAGAGATGGAGTGTTTGTGAGGAAGACAAGTACAGGCAAAGAGAGAAAAGAACTGTTATGTTTATAAAGCAAACTTGGTAACCATCGAAGGCAGGCAGGAAGAAGAAATGTAGAATGGAGGGATGGTAATGATAAAGAGAATAGGAGTATGAAAGTGAAGATTTATAGATAGTATTTTTTTTTTTTAATGGTTGAAACATAGTTTCTATATAAAAAACACAAGGGCTTTTATGATATTCTCATATGTATTTATTAACACTTTGAATTATTTTCCCCTTATGTACAATATACAGGCATACTTCCAAATATATGATAACTGGCTGATAAGTAATATTTTGTCTATTTTCTTTGAACATTTATTTTTTCCCTATCTGTTCACCCTGTTAGAGATTATTTTTCATTTGCAAATTCAACATCAAATTCAGTAAGACTTGAATTATAAGTTCTGTTAAGATCTCTCATGATCCTACAATAACTAAGATATTTGCCATTTCTTTTCGTGCAGAATGTACTTCATGTTTCATTTCTGTCACTGCTCCAACTGCTTTCTTTAATCTCTTATTTAATTGTGCTATTTTGTGAAAAATAGTCAACTTCAAACTTGCTTCTCCTTATCTTGCTCAGACCTTAACTCGACTTGATTTTGATAGAAAAGGAAAGAAAATCATGTGGGTCTACAAACATCAAATGATTGCCCGACAACAATATTTTGATGTCAAATAAGCGTATTTTTCAACAACATATGAATATAGATAAAGCACATTTAGATCGCCTTTATACACTCCCTAAACAACAGCTGATCCGCATGACTACAAAGGAAAGCGAACATGGAAAGCTATTCCCTTCACATTATCTTTAGAAGAAAGAGTTGTCTAACCGTTGCTAACTCACTGAAGGCTATCAAGGACCCACACAGAAAGCAGAAACCCGTGACTTTTATAACGTTTCCAGACCGCACTGATCTGGAAGAAAAAAACAAAACAAAATCCAGCAGTCGAGAGAATGTCAACAGTTCAGCCATCGCTCGTGGTGAAATGAACTGATCACGTAACCCCTTCGTCTAACCAAATTAAAAGACAAATAGACTTCACAGGTAAAAGGTTCCAACACCCAGCCAGTTATTTCTCTTAGAACATGTACGGTTCTCAGGGGTTGAAGGGCATTCCTCACGAGGTCCTCAGCAAATAGAATAATTCTTGCATTCCTCGTAAAGCACGGATTGGATGAGGCTTGCTCTGGCAGTAGAGAGTGAGATAGAAAGACAGATGGAGAGAGAGAGAGAAAGAGAGAGAGAGAGAGAGAGAGAGAGAGAGAGAGAGAGAGAGAGAGAGAGAGAGTAGAGAGAGAGAGAGAGAGAGAGAGAGAGAGAGAGAGAGAGAGAGAGATGGAGAGAGAGTGAAGTGTGTGTGTGTGTGTGTGTGTGTGTGTGTGTGTGTGTGTGTGTGTGTGTGTGTGAGTGTGTGTGTGTGTGTGTATGTGAGAGAGAGAGAGAGAGAGAGAGAGAGAGAGAGAGAGAGAGAGAGAGAGAGAGAGAGAGAGAGAGAGAGAGAGAGAGAGAGAGAGAGAGAGAGAGCAAGCATTTTAGCGCATGACTGATGATTAAACATTTAGGCTTGGTAATCAACTGCGGATGCTTCCTACCTTTTCATTCTGTAGCATCAACCATCAGTTAGAATATTGACTATTTTAGTGAAATAACAAAACCTCTCAACCCTAATCTCTCTATCTATCTATCTCTCTATCTATCTATCTGTCTATCTGTGTGTCTGCTGTCTGTCTGTCTGTGTGTCTGTCTGTGTGTCTGTCTGTCTGTCTCTCTCTCGCCACAAGGACAAGTTCACCTTATCAATTTCCACATATGAATGGGATTTTCCAAATATTCAGAACACCTGGACTACTACATTTGCCTGCAGATTCAAATTTTCCGAGTCACTAAATATATAAATACGTAACCCTCCGTTATACATAATAATTATTTATCTGTTTGCTCATCCATCTATCTTAAACCATCCAAAATTATTATCGACATTGCCTGTCACTTTTACTTAACCTTAAACTAACATTTAAAGAGGGGTAGAGGGTGGGGGGTAGTTGTGGCTGGAGGGTGTGACACGTGACCCCCCCCCTCTCCCCCCGCCACACACACACACACACTAAAGAACTTTCACCGGAATATCATAAAAAAAAAAAAAAAAAACAGATCAGATTTCAACATCTGCTCCATCGACATTCTTTTTTTTTTTTTTTTTTTTTGCTTTTGCTTTTTGCTTTTGCTTTTACTAGCCGCATGCAAAAACTATGGTGCAGAACGAGCCATGTGTTTTAGCAACGGACAAACTTACACGTGGCAATCAGCATGAGAGAAATGATTGTTTTTTCCCAGCAGAATTTCAATCTTATCGTGAATTTTCTTTTTCTTTTTGTCCCGTAATGATCCTAAATTTCCCATCTCTGTATAGCACAGGCCATCCGCTTATTATCGCTTTTATATGAATATATGTCTTTCCTTCCCATATATCATAATTTCCATTATTCTCGTCTTCGTTTCCTTGTCAAAACAGTCATTTTAGAATTCGAAATACTTGATTTCCTGTGGCTTATGTCTATCCATCATTTAACAAGTCAGCACAAGATTTTTTTTTTTATCTGCCAGATATCGTTGTGCGATACCCGAGCGAGCGAGAAGCGAGAACGAGAGAGAGAGAGAGGGAGAGGGAGAGGGAGAGGGAGAGGGAGAGGGAGAGGGAGAGGGAGAGGGAGAGGGAGAGGGAGAGGGAGAGGGAGAGGGAGAGGGAGAGGGAGAGGGAAGAGGAGAGAGAGAGAGAGAGAGAGAGAGAGAGAGAGGGAGAGAGAGGGAGAGAGAGAGAGGGAGAGGGAGAGGGAGAGGGAGAGGGAGAGGGAGAGGGAGAGGGAGAGGAAGAGGAAGAGGAAGAGGAAGAGGAAGAGGAAGAGGAAGAGGAAGAGGAAGAGGAAGAGGAAGAGGAAGAGGGAGAGGGAAGGAGGGAGGGAAGGAAGGAAGGAAGGAAGGAAGGAAGGAAGGAAGGAAGGAAGGAAGGAAGGAAGGAGAGAGAGAGAGAGAGAGAGAGAGAGAGAGAGAGAGAGAGAGAGAGAGAGAGAGAGAGAGAGAGTGAGAGTGAGAGTGAGAGTGAGAGTGAGAGTGAGAGTGAGAGTGAGAGTGAGAGTGAGAGTGAGAGTGAGAGAGAGTGAGAGAGAGAGAGAGAGAGAAACTTTGTTTCATGAACAAGCAGCATTATAAATTATACTATCCTAATGCGTTCATATTTCTTACTGTACCTTTATTCTTCTTATATTTATATCAACACTTAAAAAAGGACTTAATTAATCTATACATTTGTTTATATACCAACACAAATGAAAAGGAAAAGATAAAGATATACAAGAAAAAAGTAAAAAAGAAGAGACAAAATAAGTAAAAAAGAAGAGACAAGAAAAAGTAAAAAAGAAGAGACAAGAAAACGTAAAAAAGAAGAATAAATACTAAAACATAATTTTCAAAACTTCAAAATTTTCACATGGTTATCTGCTCCCCGGTAATAAACTCAATTTTGTTCAAATAAAAAAATCACACGCGAGAAATATCAAGTATACGATGATTGACAGGTCGGATAACGAGAATAATCACTTCCGGAACCGAATGTTTTTACAATACATCTCACCAACGATTTTTTTCCTCTCTCTCTCTCTCTTTCTTTCTTTTTTCTCCTGTTTCTGTCTTTCCGTCTTTCGTTGCTTGTGTTTTTTCATCTCTCTTTCTTTCTCTTTTTTCTCCCGTTTCTGTCTTTCCGTCTTTCGGTGTGTGT
>NC_091583.1:18224359-18229359 GCF_042767895.1 Penaeus vannamei | reverse complement strand
GAAAATAGTGCCTTCGTGTCTTGGTGTCGAAGCGTTGGCGCCGGTTTGGAGGAGGCGCGGGTGAGGAACATGGCGGCGACGTGTGTTGTATGTTTAGTGTGTTTTTGTTTGCTGTGACGGGCTGTTACTAGCACTGAACGATGCAAGAAATCTAGTTGAATTGCCTCTTATAACGTATGCAATTGTTTATTCAATTTTCTGTTTCTAGTTCCATTACTATGTTATCATTATTGTTATCATAATCATTATCATTATGTTCATCATTGAAAGTAATAATAGTGATAATGATAATATTCTCATCAACATTATCATTATCATTATCATTATTATCTTGAACAGCCGTATCAAAATACACCCGACACTCACCTTGATCCTGTTCCCCCCAAGTTACCACAGGATGGAAACCTTCGGCCAACCCTTGCCCTCTCTCCCCCTAACCCCCTTCCACCCCCTCCCTCCCTCCTTCCCTCCCTCCCTCCTTCCCTCCTCTTCCTCCCCGCGGCATCCCGGGGTTGTCATCGCGGCGTCTCCCCCTCGGCACCGCTGGGCTTGTGAGAACCTCCAGGAAGTGAGGACACGGTGACAGTCAGGTCGTTTGATGGATCACTCTCAGGTCAGGCGCAGAGAGGCCGTCCTCGACGCTGTTCCTCGCGCTGTTTGTTGCCCTTTGAGAGCCTGCGTCGCCCGCGTTCCTTTTGTTTGCTTGTTATTCTTGTTATGCCCTTTTTTGGCGGGGTCGGGAGCGTGTTTGTAACGATTTTTTTTGTAGAATTTATTTGTTAGATGGATTTTTTTTAGAGGTTTGTTGGTGTTGTTTGATTGAGGCGACGTGGGTTTGCGGTCGTGCATTGATAAGGGTGATGATCTATCTAGGATTGGGTGGTTTAGAGCGCGGTCTTTGAGTACGCATGTCAGCTGTCACGTATGGATGGATTGACATCTAGATTGATTTTTTTTTATAAGAAAAATTTCAATATTTATATAAAGCTTCATTAAGTATGAATCTTTAACATGAATCACCGAGATTTCCTTAGCCAGTGGAACTTATGCATTTTCAGTTAGCTTAGAGTTCAAAGGCCAGCAATCAGTTTTTATAAATGTTTATGCAAGGACGATACAGTAACACACTCAACGCGGCTGTCAGCAAATAGACAGCTGGGGTTACAATCGAGAACCTGTAGAGTGCATTTGAAAATTATTGAAGCAAACTGTTCGCAAATCGCTGGCTATGCAGTGTAAATAAAACACATTTTCTTTTTCTTTTTTATTCATGATAACCTGTATTTACAAAGTAAGTTGTAGGATATCTTTGCAAATGAATGATTCATGATTTGCATGAATAATCATTATTATTACTATTTATTGTGAAAATGATAATGATGATAATTATGATACTGATATTAATAATAGATTAATCATACATGTACGACCGTCCATGGGGTACGGCGTAATCTAAAAAGCATTTCTCTTTCAATCTTTAAAATAGGATAATAATCATATTAGAAGGGTCTTGATTACGTGTTTTCTCAGTCCTGACAGATTTTGAAATATAATGATTTTTAAAATATAATAAATAATATCTTGGGAAATCATTGAGTACGTGCTTTCTCGAAGACCCAGCATGACTTCGGTTCCCTGTTAACGAGCTGTACCGCACGCCACTCCACTCTGCTTAGGTATGTATGCATGTATGTACGTGGACGAAGCATGGACCCGTATGTATGCATGTGTGTACGTAGATTAAACATTAACCTGTATGTATGCATGTGTGTACGTAGATTAAACATTAACCTGTATGTATGCATGTGTGTACGCCAACGAAACATGGACCCGTATGTATGCTTGTGTGTACGTCAACAATACATGAACCTGTATGTATGTATGTATGTATGTACGTGGACGAAGCATGAACCTGTACGTATGCATGTGTGTGCGTGGACGAAGCAGGAACCTGTATGTATGCATGTATGTAAGTCAACAATACATGAGCCTGTATGTATGGATTTATGTACGTGGGCGAAGCAGGATGTATATATGTATGTATGTATGCATATGTGTACGCCAACGAAACATGAACCTTTATATATGCATGTGTGTACGTAGATTAAACATTAACCTGTATGTATGCATGTGCACACGCCAACGAAAAATGTACCCGCATGTATGCATGTGTGTACGCCAACGAAACGTGTAAACCTGTGAACGGAAACCCTCGCGCGTGCAAGTTCGTCTTGTTGTGCACACATGTTGATAGCAGTGCACACACACAGCCTATCATCATGGAGATCGTGACGTCAGCAGCTGTCACGAAGGCCGGCGACGTCGTTTCATATTGGCGACCGAATAATTTCATGCATAAAAGTGATAATGCCTTTTTTCCCGCTCTCTCTCTTTTTTTTATTTCTTTCACTTCTCTTCGGGGAATGTGTGTTTGTTAATGGTGTCGGTGTGTTTGTATGATAGGGGGGATATTAAGGCTGAATTTGTTTTTAAAAATATGCACAGGCATATATGACATACGGGGTGTTACAGGAACGGAGGGGCTTATTGGCGAAACCTAAAATACATTCATCTTTTGATAACTAGAATATGCACACACTTACACACACATACACACATACACATATATTAATTTATTCAAACATGTATGTATGCACACATACAGACACACACACACACACATACAGACAGACACACACACACATACATACATACATACATGCATACATACATACATATATATATATATATATATATATATATATATATATATATATATATATATATATATATATATATATATATATATATGTGTGTGTGTGTGTGTGTGTGTGTGTGTGTGTGTGTGTGTGTATGTGTATGTATGTATGTATGTATATACATAAATACATGTCTATCATCCAAAGGGATAGGACCCCTTGGGAGACACGAAAAGAGGTTAGAGGTTGGGAGTCGAGGGGGACGGAGTGGGGGAAGAGTAAGAATAAAGGGGGAGGGAGAGAGATAGATAGATAGATAGATAGATAGATAGATAGAGAGAGAGAGAGAGAGAGAGAGAGAGAGAGAGAGAGAGAGAGAGAGAAAGAGAAGAGAGAGAGAGAGAGAGAGAGAGAGAGAGAGAGAGAGAGAGAGAGAGAGAGAGAGAGAGAGAGAGAGAGAGAGAGAGAGAGAGAGAGAGGGACCGGTGAACTCTCTCTCTCTCTCTCTCTATCTCGCTGCGGCATTTAATAATTCATCTTCAGGTCATTCTTCATGTAGCAATACCCCCTCCCACCCTTCCCTACCCCTTCTCCCCCAGCCATCCTCCTCCTCCCCCTCTCTCTATCTACCCCCCCCCCTTTGCCTGCTCGTGGGGTGGTCGGTTTATCTCATTAAATATGACTTGTTGGTTTAGCTCTGTTTTGTCACCTATTCATAAAGGCTAGAGTTGGATTGTGATATATGGTCTTTCGGACATTTTCTTTTTCTCTCTATTCATTTGAGATTTTTTGTTATCTTATTTTTTTTATTTTTAGGTTGTAATGGATACTCCGAGGATCTGGGATGTGTCGGTATGTTTTTTTAACATAATTTTTAATTTATTTTTTTAAAATTAATTTCTTATATATTTTATGTGGGTTGTTTATATCATTCACTAAAACATTTCATTTTTAGCCATTATACTTTCAAAAAGCAAAGTATGTGCTTCATAGATGTCAAAAACAGAATACCAAAATCTCTCTCTCTCAAAAAAAAGTAAAAAAAAAAAAAAATAAATAAGAAGTGAAATCTTTTCCTTTCTTTTCGCCGTCCCAAAGTAGGCGTGGCCGGCGGCGGGGCAAAGAAAATGGGCGTGTCTTGTTCTCCACTTGTTCATCGGTGTCTGCAGGTCATTTGTACCAGGGAACAAAATTAATGATCTTCAGGACACCCTCCCTCCCATCCCCTCCTCCTCCTCTCCATACCCTCCCCTCTCCTTCTTCCACCGCTGCCCTCTCCTTTCTCTCTCTCTCTCTCCTCCTCCTCCTCCTCCTTCACCTCCCCCTCCTCCACCATCTCTCTCCACCTCCCTCTTCCTCTCCTCCTCCTCCTTCGCCTCCCCCCTCCTCTACCACCTCCCCCTCCTCCACTACCTCGCCCCCCCCCCCCTTCCCAAACTAACCATTCCAATCACCATTTTTTTCGAGTTTCGCATCTGGGGATTCGGCGAGTCACAACAAGGCAATTAATGAGTGACCGAGGTCCCTAAATTAACTAACGTTTAGGGCCAATGAGTCATGAGGTCAAACCGGGTCATTCACAGAAGCGTTGGCACGAATTATCCCAGGTCAAGAGAGGTCATGTTTTATCTTATGTGCGGTATATCCTCTTCATGTGGAGTTTGAGGGTTAAAGTGACTCTATTTTTTTATAATCTATTAGCCAGTCTATCTATCTATATGTTTGACTATATATTTGTGTGTTTAATTGTCTATCTACGTGTTTGACTATCTAACTACTTGTTTAACTATCTACTTATTTAACTATCTATCTACTTATTTAACTATCTATCTACTTATTTAACTATCTATCTACTTATTTACCTATCTATCTACTTATTTACCTATCTATCTACTTATATAACTATCTATTTGTGTTTAACTATCTATCTACTTGTTGAACTATCTATCTACTTGTTTAACTATATATCTACTCGTTTAACTATTTATTTACTTGTTTAACTATATATCTGATTATATAGCTATCTGCTTTACTATCTATATATCTATTTATCTTTCTACTTAGTTATTCACATGTGGTTACTTCATCTGTTTCCTAATATTTATTGAGGGGGGGGGGCTGGTTATATGTTCCTCTGCCTTATCTCTCTGTAATTCCATTATGCAAATTTCCTTTTACGAATTAATTTCCGACCTTAAAACACTCATTCTCTTAGGATAATTAGCTCTGAATAATTAACAAAAATAACGGAAGTTCAGTATAAATCCCTTGTAATGAGGTTTGTCATTAAGCATACAATCT
>NC_091583.1:18214359-18216859 GCF_042767895.1 Penaeus vannamei | reverse complement strand
GAAGAACGAGATATAGTCTTGTATTTATATTTTTAAATACTAATTTCTTTTTGATGAGATAAAGAGATAAAAATTATTATAATTATAAAAATGAAAATGATTATAACAGTAATGATAATAACAATGATAATAACGATAATGATGAAAATAGTAACAAAATGATCATAATAATAATGATAATAATAATCATGAAAACAATAATAATAATAATGGTGATAATAATGACAATGATAATGATAGTAACAACAAACAATAATTATTATGATAAAAACAATTATAACGGTAATAATAATAGTAATAAGAACGGTAATGAAAACAATTGTAAATGATGATAATAATAATGATGATAATGATGACGATAACTATTATAATAATGATGATAATTGTAATCAATATTGATAGTGTATTGATGGTATTGATAATGATAATAGTAATAATAACAGTAATAATGATAATGATAATGATAGTATTGATAGCAATGATAATAATAAAGATCAGGATAATGATAATTATAGTAATAAGAGTAATAATGATAATGGTTATGATAATAGCAATAATAATAATGCAATAATAGCAATAATGATATTAGTAATGATAATGATAATGAAAAAGATAACACTAACAAAATATATGTTACGAATACTACCATTATTACTAATGTTAATGATAATAATGATGATGATGACGATAAAAGTGATAATAATTATAATAATAATGATAATAGCAACAGCAAAAAAAAAATAAAAAAAATAATGATAATATTAATAATGCTAACGATAAAAGTGATGATAATAGTGATGATAATAGTGATAATAACAATGATAATAATAACAATAATAGTAATAATAATAATGATAATAATATTAATAATGACAGTAATTATAATAACAATGATGATAATGATGGCAATGATGATGATGATAATGATAATTATGATAATAACAATAATAATGGTAATAATGATAATTATGATAGAAATAATAATAATGATTATAATAACAATAATAATAATAATGATAACAATGTCAATAATAATGATGATGATAATAGCAATGTTAATGATGATGATGATGATAATAATAATAATAATGATAATGACAAAAATTATGACAATAATAATAATGATAATGGTGATAATGAAACATAATGATGATAAAAATAATAATATTAATAAGAACAGCAATAACGATAATAATGATCATAATAATAATAACAATGATGATGATAATACTGATGGTAATCATAGTGATAATAGTAATAATAATATAAAAATAATCACAATAACAATAATGATAACAATAATAATAAAGGGTAATGATGATAACCATAACAATAGTAATGATTATTGTTATCATCATTACTATAACAAAGATAACAGTAATGATGATAGTAATAATGATGATAATAATAGTAATAACAATAATGATCATCACAATAATAATAATGATAATAATGATTATGATTATAGTAATAATGATGATAATTATAATTTTCATTATCATTATCATCATAATTTCTAAGAAATAAGGATAACAATATTATCAATATCATCATTAACATAAATACTACTACTATCCTCATTATCATAGCTAATAATAATAGGAATAATAATAAGAAGGAAAAGATAATATTAATAGGAAGAAAAAAGGAAGAAAACATAGAAGATGTGGATAAAAAAAAAATACAACAAACACGAACTGCAATAAAATAAATATGATTTATAAAAACAACTCACACCGTTCGTAATAAAGAAGCATTTTATTTTAGGTTCGTTTCCTCAATTACCTCGTGATCAACCACCTGATATTCTTCTTTCGCAAGCAATTAGTGTCAATATATAAGAATAATCGTCTTCTCTTGTTTTCGCTTTTATTATTATCATTAAAAGAATATTTTTTACGAGGGCGTGCAAGGAGCGATGTAAAGAATGATTTAGGCTTTTGGGATTGTGAAGAAAAAATGGCGGGAAAATAATTTTTGTTTCGTGTTTTGATTTTTCTTTTGCTAATTCATTTATTTGTCTGTTTATTTGTTTGTTAATCGATTATCTTTTCTCTTCAGGTGGGGGGAGTAAAGGAAGAAAATGAGGAAAGGGAGAAGTAAGAAGAAACGAAGAAGAATAAGAAGGAAGAGGAGGAGAAAAAGAAGAAGAAGAAGAGAAAGGGAAAAAGTAGTAGAAGAAGAAGAAATAGATGTAGATTAAGAAAAATGATGAAGAAGAAAAGAAAAAGAAGGAACGAAGGAGAAGAAGAAGAAGTAAAAGAGGAAGAAGGAGAAGAAAGAAAGAAAGAAAGAAAGAAAGAAACAAGAAGAAGACGACGACGACGAATAAGAAAAGGAACAAAAACAGGAACAACAACAAGAACAAGAAAAAAATAGAATGGATAATACTAATAATAAATTGGGAATATGAATGTGAATAAGAATAAGAAAGAAAGGGAAAAGTGAGAATTAAAAAACAAAAACAAAAAGAAGAAATAAAAGAAAGAATAAGAGGACG
>NC_091583.1:18201859-18204359 GCF_042767895.1 Penaeus vannamei | reverse complement strand
TTTCGGATTGTCTTTACACGAACGACAGTTACACGAACGACAGTCTTTTGTTTAACGAATGATAGCGGGAATGTTCTCTTTTTGAACGAATCTTTATAGCGTCTATAATCTAATATAATTTGGCTTATAGAATCACAAAAGATTTACTGTTTGATAGTTACTAGTTCAAGTTATCAGTTTTGACGAACGACAAAAGATTTAGAGTTTCATATTAAGTATTCGTGTTAGCATTTAGACGAACGCAAACAACAAAAGACACCGCATTCCGCCCATACTTCCCCTCTCCCTCCCTCCTTTCCCCTTTCCCCTCCCCCCCCCCTTTCTCTTAACATACACAGGAGTCGGGACGAAAGCGAATATCAGCGACATGACCTGAACTGACCTCAAAAGGTTTGTGACGTCACATGTCCTTGATGGATTGGCCGGAAACAAACGCCCACGTGCAACGGAAAGGTCAGCTGTGGTACAGGGGGAATTTCGCGCTATAATACACCGTGCTACTCACAATAACAACGACCTTCCCCCGAAGAAGCGGTCGGCCATGTTGGCGCTCTCGATGCGAAGGGATACGGACGCAGATGATATTTTGGACAGCTGCTTATCCACTGTTTATATATATGAATAAATAGATAGATAAATAAATAGATAAATAGATAAATAAATAAATATGATGAAATATGTGAAGAAAGAGAGAAAGTTGGCCAGAAAGACAGATAAAATCTATGTAAAGTTATACATAACAAGACAAAAAAACAAAAACAAAAAAACACAGAAGCGTCTCAAAACAACGACGTAAACCTAGCCCATGCGTGTCCGAAATTTTGATAAAGATTGATTCGCAGTTATGCGTAAGAAGTCACGAGAAGGGATAGACTTAACGTTTGTGTTGAAAATTGCAATAAAGATTGATATGAAACTCGTGTGAGATGTTACCGTTTTATAAGTCCCAGTTCGGGAGTCGACGCTAGTTATCTCAAATGTATTCAGAAAACCCTGTTTGGCTAGTGTTATACGCTCACTTGCATTGGCGAGATGTAGTTGTATTGAAGGGGGAAGCAAACGTAGAATATATTGTATTTATCGTAATCTATCGATGTAATCATTCTCTTATGAAAGCTTTTGAGGATGGAGAGGAACTGACTGAGAAGTGTGTATATATTTAAGTGACTTCTTATTCCGAAAAAGCAGTAGTTTTCGTATATAAGACAAGTAATCAAATAAACAACCATTCCTTGACAATATCTCTCTCCCCTCTTATCGCTTCTCCGTTATTCCCTCACCCCCTTTACCCGCTCCTCTCCGTTCCCTATTCATTCCCTGCTCATCCCTACCGCCCCCCCCATATTCCTTCTCCACCCACGCCCATGGGAAGCGCATTTGAGGGCGCCTGCGATTTGCGTGACCCTCCGCTCTCACGCCCTCTCCGTCCCCCCTTTTCCTTCCCTTCTTCCATATCCAGTTTTTCCTATTTTTTTGTCTTCCTTCTTCGATCTTGTTTTTTTTTCTCTTCTTCCGTTTTCTGTTCTTCTCTTATTTACTCTTCCATCTTCCGTCTTTCTGTTTCTCTATTTTTTCCCTCTTCCTTCTTCCATCTGCTCTTCCATTTTTTTTTCTCTTCCTTCCTCATCTCCTTTCCTCATCCTTCTTCCGCTGCCATATCCTCGTTTCTCTCTTTTTTTCGTTGTCTCTCTCGCTGTTATTTCCCTCTCTTTTTTTCCCTTTCCTTAATGTCCTTCTTACTCCCTACGCTGCTTTCCTCATTCCTTTTCCCCTTCTCTCTTTCTTCTCTTTCCCCTTCTCCCTCCATATACGCCCTTCCTCTCCCTCTTATTACCCCTCCTTTTATTCCCTTCTTCCCTCCCCCTTCTCCCTCTTCCCTCCATTCCCCGTCTCTCTCTTTCTCCATTTCTTCCTTCCCCTTTCCCTCTTCTTTCTCCCTCCTTTCCTCCCCTCTTCCCTTTTTCTCCCTTCCCCCCTCTCTTATCCTCCTTCACTACCCCTCCTCACTCTTCTCCTTACCTTTCCTCTCCTCTTTCTCGTTTCCTTACCTCCCTCTTCTCCTCTTCTTTTCCATCTCCCTCTTTCTCCCTTCCTTACCTCCTCCTCTCCCTCTTCTCCCTTCCTCCTCCCCCCCTCTTCTCCCTTGCTTACCTCCCCTCCTCACTCTTTCTCCCATCCTTTCCCCCTCTCCCTATTTCTCCCATCCTTCCCTCCCCCTCTCCCCCTTTCTCCCATCCTTTCTCCATCTCCCTCTTTCTCCCCTCTTCCCTCCCCCCCCACACCCCCTCGCTCTGCAGCCGAAGGGAAAAACAGCCTAACAGCCGCCCATCCATCTCGGGGCTGTCAATGGGAGATCTTTCCCCCCCGTATGCAAGACTGTGGGGGGGGGGGTGCTGGAGGGGGAGGGGGGTAATGGAGAGGGGAGTGGGGAGATGGAGAGGGGAGTGGGAAGAAGGGTGCTGGAGGGGTGTGTGGGAAGGTGGATGGGGTAGGGGTGGGG
>NC_091583.1:18179359-18186859 GCF_042767895.1 Penaeus vannamei | reverse complement strand
CAAGGATTTACCACTTTCAGTTGCTAAATGGGGATCAATTATATTGCAAGGATGAATAGAGCTCATTCGGCAGTCTTAGTATAGCTGTATATTGTTGAATTACATTGCATGGGTAAATAAATTTGATCTTGCCCATTTCAATAGCTGGAAGATATGATGAACTATATTGTACAGGGGAAAAATTCAATTCAATAAATAAATATGATAATGAATATTGGAACTTTGAATAAAAATTACAAAATCTCGAAATTTATACTCGCATGCTGATGATAATTAAACTTTTTTTTCATTAATCGTCGTTATAATGAGAACACAAACAATTAATCAACAGAATGGAGAGACAGATTCAAGGCGGAAAAATATTATCATTTTCTAATTACAAAGAAGAAGAGTACATAAAACTTTGATTTTACAAGAAAGAAAAATATTCGTAGAAATGTCATAAGAAAACCTAATCTATACAAGAATTTCTCTATCATAATAGTTCTTATCCGATTCTCCTGTATTTCATGGAAGGGTCAAACATAAAATAAGACATTTCTTATCAGAGAAAGATAATCAGACTATTCATAAATGGATATATATGTACATACATCAGTGTAACGTATCTTTGTTCGTAAATTATTGTAAATGCATATGTATGTGCATAAACTCATATACCTTTATATATATATATATATATATATATATATATATATATATATATATATATATATATATATATATATATATATATATACACACACACACACACACATATATATGTGTATATATATATATATATATATATATATATATATATATATATATATATATATATATATATACATACACAGACACACACACACATACACTCACACATGCACACACACACACACACACACACACACACACACACACACACACACACACACACACACACACACACACACACACACACACACACACACACACAGACTACTGTACATACCACGCCCACACACACACACACATGCCCACACACACACACACACACACACACACACACACATTGTTAATAAAATAATATTATATATTATTAATACTACTACACACACACTACACACACACACACATATATATATATATATATATACACAGAGATATATATGTATCTATATATATATATATATATATATATATATATATATATATATATATATATATATATACATATATACATACATATCTATATATATGTATATATATACATACCCATAAATATGTATATAAACATAAATATAAATATATATAAGCATTTATGTATGTATGTATGTATGTATGTATGTATGTTTGTATCTATGTGTGTGTGTGTGTGTGTGTGTGTGTGTGTGTGTGTGTGTGTGTGTGTGTGTGTGTGTGTGTGTGTGTGTGTGTGTGTGTGTGTGCGTGCGAGAGAGAGGGAGTAAGAACATTCACACAGATGAGATGTCTAACAGAGAAAAGAAAATAAGATAAATGGATATATAGATAGATAGATAGATAGAAGGGGAAAAGACATGAGGGGGAGAGGAGACGGGTAGGAGAGGAGGGAAGCCACAGAGGGGTAGGAGGGATGGGAGGTAGGGGAAGCGTGGATAGGGGAAGGGAGGGAAAGGGTAGGCAGTTTAAAGGGGGAGGAAAACGGGGGGAGGGTGGTAGGGGAGGGTGGAGGAAGAGGAAGGATTTGGGGGGAGGGACGGAAGATGAGGAGGGGGATAGCATGAGGGGAAGGTGGATGAGGATGACGGATAGGAAGAGAGGAGGCAGGGGAGGAAGGGGGGATAGGCAAGGCAAGGGAGAGGGGAATGGGAATAGGGAAAGGGGAGAAGAGCATAAAGGGCAGTGGAAGAGGAGGGATAGGCAGGGTAGAGGAAACAGTATGGGTATAGAGCGGGGGGTGGGGTGGGTGGGGGAGGGGGGAGAGGGGGAGTATAGACAATGTAAGATTGAAAGGGAAAAGAGTGAGAGTTTGGGGGGAAACTGGAAAGTAAAAGAAGGGGAGGAGGAGGAGATAGGGAAGGGGGTGGGGAGGGTCAGGATTTAAGGGAGTGCCAGCTCAAAGGCACCCCCTGCGCCAGGGTGAGACAGGCACCAGGAGTGGCACTATCTTAGGGCAAGGGGGAGGGTAGGCCATGAAAGGGGGAGGGAGGGGGCAGAGGATAGGTGGGGAAAGGGGGAAGAAGGGGAGGAAGGAGGAGTAAGGGAGGAAAGGGAGGGAGCAAGGGAGGGGAGGAGAGGGGTGGAGCTTGAAGTGCTCAGGAGAGGTGGCTTGAGCTCGAAGGGTGAGGGAGGAGGGGAAGGGGGGAGAGGAAGGGGAAGAGGAAGGGGGGAAGGGAAGGGGGAAGGGAAGGGGAAGAGGAAAGGGGAAAGGGAAGGGAAGAGGGAAGGGGAAGGGGGAAGGAGGAAGAGGGAAAGAGGGGAAGGGAATGGGAAAGGGGGGAAGGGAGGAGGTAGGATGGGAGGGAGAAAGGTGGGAGGGTAAGAAGGGGGAGGAGGAAGGGGAAGAGGAAGGGGGAAGGGGAAAGAGGAAAGGAAGAGGGAAGGGGTAATGGGAAAGTGAAAGGGAAGGGGAAGGGAGAAGGGGGAAGGGGGGTGGGGGAAAGGGAGGTGGAAGGGAAGAGAACGGGAAGGGGGAAGGGAGAGGGAAGGGAGAAGGGAGAAGGGGGAAGGAAGACGGGAAGGGAGAGAAGGGAGAAGGGGAAGGGAGAAGGGAAGGGAGAAGGGAAGGGAGAAGGGAGAAGGGGGAAGGGAGAAGAGAAAAGGGAGAAGGAGGAAGAGAGAAGAGAAAAGGGAGAAGGAGGAAGAGAGAAGAGAGAAGGGAGAAGGAGGAAGAGAGAGGGGATCCCAGTCGTGCGGCGCCAGCAAAGGTTTCTCCAATTCATTAGTCCTTATCACCATAATACAGATTAATCCGGCCTCTATCACTGTGATTGACATCGGGATGAAAGTGCCCGACTACTGGGCCTCTGACCCCCCCTCCCCCTCCCCCCCTCTGACCCCCTCCTCCCTCTCCCCTCCCCCTCCCCCTCTGTCCCCTCTCCCCCTCTCCCCTTCGCCACCCCTCCCCTCCCGTCGCTGCCTCTTCAGAAGTGAGCTAAGGTGAGAAATGAGGTGTATGTGGTGTAGTGATGACACACTTACACATACACACGGGGCACCGACATAGATAACGGACATACGTACATATACACACTGTCTCTCGATCACCCATCCACCTAAACACACACACACATTTACACACACCCACACTTATCCGACCATCCACACTTACAAACACACACACACATGCACACCCACCCACCTACTCCTCCATCCACACTTAGATACACACACAAACACCCATCCACCCACCAACCTACACACTAACCAACCCATCCACACCTATACCAACCACACACAAACATCCACCCAACAACCTACCCACACATCCACACCTACCCACACTCACCCACACCCTAATCCCATCCACACACACACAAACATCCATCCACACTCTACACCCACCTCACCTCCATCCACACCTACACCCACACACACCCCTACTCTCTCCTAACCCTACACCCATCCCCCTCACCCCCTCACCCTACACCCATCCCCCTCACTCCCCCCTCACCCTACACCATCCCCCTCACCCCCCCCCCTCAGACACACATACCGGTACTGTCTCTGCCTCAAATCGCTCGGCAAAGTTAACACACACTTGGAGGAAAACGAAAAACAAAAACAAAAAACAAAAGCAAAAACAAAATTGCGGACATCCACCATTAGCGGCCAGCAGGTGGCTTCCCTGGTGGAGATATTATAAATTTACGCCGTAATTAAAGCGAATAAGAATGAAATGTGTTGGCAGAATGATATAGACGGATAAGGGGGGAATGGAAGCCACGCACATACACATGGCTTAGGGTTTTGTGTTTGATTTTTGAGGTTTGATAATTGGATTTCCGAAAAAAAGGTTGATGTCCCCCCAAAAAAAACAAAACAAAAACAAATGGTATAGGATGAATCGACGAATGAAGTAAATAGATAAGTAGGTAAGATAAACAGATACATAAATAAGTAGATTGATAATGATTGAATAAGATAAACGTATTAAGCAAAATACATCCTACTACTGTATTATCATTTTGTCTATTGATGTAATTTAAGCATATCTGATACATGTCAGTATCTACAATACATGTCAGTATCTACATATACTGATATTCACATACAAACATGACTTATACACAATAACATGATTGCAAGACAGATTATAAAATCACAAAAAAAATCACTGCTGTATTACATTTTAAAACTGAGAATGGAGATGACTTTACCAGTTCATCTATCTATTTATCCTAATGTCTATTTTTCCTGTTGCTCTGTCTATCTTTCTAATTATATACGTATATGAGTGTGCTGACACTGCTAAAGAGACCATAATAACAAACAGTTGATGCTGAATATTACATAGTTGCGATAACACCTGCTCTTCATTTTTTTATTCATTTATTATAGCACTTCATATCACAACATGGTTAACAACACCATATTTTAACATTTCTTTGGGTCTTCCTTGAGTGAGTGAGGGGAGGAGAGAGAGAAGGGGGAGGAGGGAAAGAGGAAGAGAGAGAGAGAGAGAGAGAGAGAGAGAGAGAGAGAGAGAGAGAGAGAGATGTAAGAGAGAGAGAGAGAGAGAGAGAGAGAGAGAGAGAGAGAGAGAGCAGAGAGAGAGAGAGGGGAGGGGGCGGGGGGTATGGATCCTTCTTCCCTATCCCTTGACTCCTCTTATTCCTTCCTTCTTTGACCTTCGTCCCCTTTTCTCTCCTTCCCTCCTCTCCCTCTTTTTCCCTTCATCCCTTATCTCCCCTTTCCTTCTCCCCACCCCATTTTCTCTTCCTCCTCCCTCTCCTCCCCCTTCCTCTTCCCACTCCCCTGTACCCCTTCCTTCCCTCTCCTCTCCCCTTTCTTTCTCCCCTCTCCTCCCTTCCTTCCTGCCGGTGCCCCCCCAATCCCCTACCCTACCCCCCCTTACCTTAAAGGGATGCCAATGATCAATATCACTTCCTTGACAGCTTACCACCCATACTGACGATCATATCAACGCCTTTTGTCACAGAGGAAGATTAATTAACAAAAACCGACAACTCGCTATCGTGTGTTGCCATCTCGCGTTCACAAGAAAAAAAAGGAGGAATTATTGCTCTCTCTGTCTTTTTCTTTCTTTCTTTTCTTCCTTCTGTCTGTTTGTCTTACTCTTTTTTTTCCACCCCCCTCGCTCTCTCTCCCTCTCTGTCTATCTCTCTCTCTCTCTCTCTCCCATCTTCCACCCCCTCTCTCTCTTTATCCCTCCTTCCCTCTCCCCTTCTCTCTTCCTACTCTCTTTTCTTAGTCTGTCTCTCTTCTTCCTTAAGGGTGACGGGGGGTGGGGGGATGGAGGGGGGGATCAAAATCTTGTTCATCCATTTTATGTTTTTATTTCCCGTGTGACGCCGTCGCTACTGGTGTTGGTTTCATTAATAAATCGTTTAATGTTCATTGGATTATAGTCAGCTTCACAAGGATAATAAAATCATAGAAATATATATTTGTTATATATATATATATATATATATATATATATATATATATATATATATATATATATATACACCAAAAAACTCACCCCCTCTCTCCCTCTTCCCCCACTCTCTCTCTATCTATTTATCTATCTGTTCATCTATATATATTTCTTCCACAGATTATAACAGCGGCAATCATCAAATAATTAGAATCAAAACAATTTTTATTCAAGAGGATTTTCGTAAAGAATGTAAATCTGATTTTTTTTTCTGTGAAAGCACTTGCAGCCATTAAGATATTTCATATTTCATTGCTATCTGATTGATCGGGACATGAACAGATATTTTTCTTTTCTTTCATTTTTATTACACTTTCCTTTTGGTGAAAACAGTATACCATTGTTATGATAACGTGATATAATATATTAGAATTGGTTAATGATTGCATATTGTAAAAAAAAAAAATGTTTAAAGTAAAAACTACCCATTTTTCTCACTTGCATTTGAATAGGTTTTTGATTGTATATCAAAAATATATATATTGTAAAAAATGACTTATTTTTCATCTTTATAAACTTTCAAAATAGAGTTCCTTATATGAAGACATACTAAATTCACTCCATTTCCATATACGAACAGATGTGATCATTCCTGTCCCACTTACACGTGTTTTAGAAGGAATTTTGACAGGTGTACTGTTCAAATCGGCTAATATATACAGATAATAGTTATAGACCCTCGTTAATTACATGGATTTTGGGATATCTACTAATTTGCTTTAACATATATCATCTGATGACACTTGCTGAATAATCTGATATGAAATTCGGTTTATGCTCGTTTCCCTCCCTATATAAATATAAATATATATATATATATATATATATATATATATATATATATATATATATATATATATATATATATATATATATATATATATATATATGGATGTTATGGGCAAATATATATAGACGAATAAAAAGAGTAAAAAAAAAGTAAATAAAAATAATAAAAAACATATCAGATTCAGATTATACTTAAAGTGACCATTATTAATGACGATGATACGATAATGTAGAAAGGCGGTTTCGATACAGTAATTAGTGATGCAAATGAGCAGATCTTAATGATGGTGAATTATGCCTATCGATCAATCGGCTAATTAAAATTTCAGCAACAACGATCAAAAACAAAATACGGATGAAACGGCTGATTTTAATGCTTTTATTTGGTCTATTATTTTCGGTGGTTTTCATGTCAGTTTGACTAACGAGATTATTAGATTCGTAATGAGAGGAATTAAATGATATTTGCTATTGTGAACAGCGGCTAATTTTGTGGTTTTATGTGGTTTTCTGTGTTTATTGGGATATTATTGTCTATTATTTTTTATTGGATGTTTATTAGTCATTGTTTATTATCTATTATATCATTCTATTATTGTATATTATTATTTATTATATTATTATATTATCATATATTATTATATATCATGTCATTATTATATACTATTATATATGATATTATTATGTTTATTATTTATTGTTTATTATAAATTTTGTAAATCAATGCCCGTTTTGTTTATCAATTCCATCGTTTTTTTTATTAATCAGATTATTTTTTTATTTGATTAATTATATCATTTTTTAAAAATAATTCTGGTAAATGTTTTTGTATGTGTGTATGTATGCATGTGTTGATGTATGATGATGTGTACGCATGTATATTCATGTATATGCAAGTATATTTGCTTGTCATTTATGTACTCTATATGTGTTGTGTACATGCTTACGTGTGTACACCCGCACGCACATGTAAGTACCCAGACTCAAGGACCTGCATATCTGTTATTTCTTTCTAATCGGCTCTAATCCACCTCCTGTCACTTCTATACAAGCCGGAGATAAAGCATTCAGAACGCAGCTAAAAGAAAAAGAACAAAAATAAACGAAAA
>NC_091583.1:18152014-18164514 GCF_042767895.1 Penaeus vannamei | reverse complement strand
ATAGTTATTATCATTATGATTATTATCATGATTGTGATTATCATCACCATTGGTATTATTGTTATCATTACCGTTACTATTATCATCATTATCATTATCATCATTACTATTTTACTATTGTTTTTATTATCATAATTGGTATGATAATCATTACCATTATCATTTATTATTGTTGTTATTACTATTGTTATTATTGTTATCATTTTCATTATTATTGTTATTTTTATTATTATCATTATCATTATTATTATTACTATTATTATTATTATTATTATTATTATTATTATCATTATTATTATTATTAGTAGTAGTAGTATCATTATTATTATTACTAATATCATTATAATTACTATTATCGTTACCATTAATAGTACTGTTGTTATTATTGTGTATATTATCAATATTAAAATTGTTATTATTGATGTGATCTTTGTTATCATTATTACTGCTTCTACTACTACCATGATAATTCTTTTTATTCTTATTCTTATTCTTATTATTTGTTTCATTATTTTCATCACTGAATTTATATCATTATGTTTTTAATATTGTGTGTATGTTTTTTTTTATTTTTATATTTACTCGTTCTTCCATTTTTCTCTTTTTTTTCTTGTATATTCAGAACAAGGAGGATGGGAAGAGATAATTATTGGTTATTTGTTATCTTCATCTATTTTGTATAATTTCTTTCAATGTTTTTACAATTATCTCACACTTTTCACACTAATAAAAAAAATTGCGATTTAACGTTTCCATGTTTGATCATTATCTTTATATCACTTCACACTAATTTGCATTTTTGCGATTCAACGACGTGCTAAATCCGGGTTGCAAAAGAGAGTAAAACAGACAGGATATTCAATATGTACTTTATTGAAAAGCTCATTGTTCCAGAGTATAATTTACACTGATATGGCTGGAGAAGAAATGATAATAATAATAATGACAATGGTAAAAACACAAATTTACAAAGATCTATGTACAAAACAACACCCCATCTTAGTGTATACGTTGAGATATCTGCGCCTTCTTAGATTAAGGGAGTTTATGTACAGGTTATCCGTGTTGGTTCTTGTGAGGCGGAAACGGAGAGATGCGATGGAGAGGAAGAAGATGATGGGGGAAGAATGAGGGGAGAGGCGAAGGATGATGAGGATGAGGAAGGAGAGGAAGAAGAGGAAGAAGGAGGAGGAGAGGGGGAAAAGAAGGAGAAGGGGAAGAAGAAGTAGGAGAGAAGGAAAACAAAGAAAAGGAGAAGTAAGGTTTTAGAAGGAGAGGAAGAAAAGATGCAGCCGAAGAAACAGAAGAGGAAGAAGCGGAAGAATAAGAATAAGAAAAAGAAGAATAAATAGATATAGAACAGAGACAAAACTCAAAATTCCGGACAGCACGCAGACAAGACGCAAAGTCAAAGACACAGGAAACGACAGCCAGAAGACACAAAGAAGTGTATTCCAAAGAGCGTTATGTGATGCCAAATAAAAACAAACAAATATATTACAATATATAAAACCACCAAGCGTTGCCGCAAGTGAGACAATGATCCTGCAAAATGAAAGATACCACGACCTATCTGGCATCAGTGATCTTTAAAGCACAACGGGTTTTTTCTCTTAGAAACATCTGTGTTTATGATTATCGTTAATATTAATATTAATATCATATTCAGTGATAATATTACCAGGAAATACTTTATACAAAATATATACAAGTAGACACACACACAGGAACGATATAGCAAAAATAAAACGTTCATTATAACTTACAAGAAGAAAAAAAAATTACTGTATTTTTCTCTCCTCTGAGAAAGATTTGACAAAATCCGCTTATATGAATTATCGTTAATTACTCGACCCCCATTATCTCTCGACGTAATATTGTTGCAGATCTAATTATATAGAACGAGAATGATACCCTCCCTTCCCCCCACCCTCCCTTAACCCCCCTTCCCTCACCCTTAACCCTACCCCATTAAAAACCTTAGATGTGCTTCATTTTATATGGCGTGAGTGAATGAGGGAATGGGGGAGGGGGATGGATGAGAAGTGGGGGGGGTAAGGGGATGGAGGGGGGAAGGGGAGGGGGATGAACGAGAAATAGGGGGGGAGGGAGGGAGGGAGGGAGGGAGATGGGGGAGAGGGGAAGGTGATTGAAAAAGGGGGTTGGGGGTAAAGAGGGGGGGGGGGGGTAGGACCAGCGATTGTGGAATGTATCAATGTCTGACAAAGTGTATGTTACTTGTCCACACACAGATGTAAAATAACAAAAGCTTGATTGAAACCCGATATAAACTTGCTCATTTTATGTCATTAGATAAATATTAAAGGCATCTGGTGTGTTTTTTTTCTGTGATTTTTCCCGTGAAAACAAGAAAAGAAAAAGAAAAAAGATGATCTGAACTTTTCTATTATTATCATTTTTTTTTTGTGGTATGATTTTTTTTCTTCAAAATTTTGCGTGAACTATTATTCGGGTTTTCACGCCACTCCCTCCATATTTTTTTTTTTTTTTTTTTTTACTTGAAGGATGAATTTTAATAAGATATAGCGATCATAATATCTCCCTTTTGATCATCTTTTTGTCATCACACTTTTAAGAATTCTAAAAGTGTGATGACGCTAAATTAAATAACTTATTTTCCTCAGTTTGTGATGACTGGCATCTCAAATGTAAAGGTTTAATAATGCATGATGGATTCCCAGTGAATGATCGACATCAGATGCAATAATATCCGTGAAAATGATTTTTTTTTATTAGAAAATGACGAAAAAATAAAATAATATACTTAACTTATTACATAGCATTGAAAGGGGACATCCCTATTGCAGCCAACAATGCGGACAATATGGTATGTTTACCAGAAAAATATATTTATATAATATATACACATCCATCACTACATACATTACACTTTCAACTAATCCTCATGTCACCATATTCAAGACACCACAACCTTCCCACAGAAAGAATATTGCACGTGAAGCCTGGGAAAGCCGGGGTCGCCTCCGCATTGTCACTTTCGTTTGTTTTTTCTTTTCTAACATTCAAAAATAAGCCTCGAAGCTCAAGCCAGGAAGTCAAATGAAATAAAAAAAGATTGACAAAATAAAAAACGACTTTCATCCCAGAAGAAGTCCGATGAAGAGAGGCCGATGAGGTTGACCTCCTGCGGCGCGGCTCCTCCGGGCGCGCGCGCGCTCGAGGGAGCCCCGCCGGCAAGGGCCAGCGTGAAAGGCTGCAGCATGAAGTGATCAAATTCCCTGAGCTAGAAGAGTGATGATGACAGCCACCGCCGTGACGTCGCTAGAAGCCGAGAGGTCCTGCAGCCACTCCTGCAGGTCCCACAGGCCCGACAGGATCAGTGACAAGGTAGCCCAGGCGGACCCCCGGGGCGCGCCCTTCGCCGCCGCATCTCCCGGGGCCGCACCTGCAGCCCCTTCGCCGGGCGCCGCGCGGGGCCCGGGGCGCCGGCGCTCAGGACGCGAAGAAGAGACGTTGCGAGAGAGAGTTGCACGCGTTGCATCACAAGGTTCGGTTCCGCGATCGACGGCAGGCCCTCTCGGGCGCCCCGCGCCCCCGCTGGCCCGGCGAGGGCCTGGCGGGCGCGTGGGCGTGTCGAGGAGGCGGGCGGCGGGAGGTGCCGCCTTCTGCTGCAGTGGTGTGCGTCTGACACTGGTACAAGGAGCCGCGGGCGGCCCGACGACGCGACTGCCGGCTATGATAAGAGGAACCCTGAGAACGTTTGGCAAACCCGGCGGCAGGCCCTCGGGGGCCGCCGCGGGCGCCGCCCTCACCCTGCCACCGCCCACGGCGAGGCTCGGGGTTAAAGCTCATTCGGACCCGAGGCCCAAGGGCGCCCTTACGAGGGGCTCTGGGTGGTGGCGGGCAGCGCCTGCGTTTTGGGCTTGCTGGCGCTCGTGGGCACCTGCAGGGGCTGGGAGGCGCTGGTGCCGCCGCCCACGGAGCCCGGCGACTCGGGCTTGGTGGTCACGCCGCCGCCGCCGCCGCCGCCGGTGGTGGTGCCGCCGGTCCCGCCCGAGCCGCCGCCCGCGCCGCCGCTGGTGTTGGTCGTCGAGTCGGAGTCGTTGCTGTTCTCGCTCGGGGTGGACACGGTGGGGGGGTCGGGGGGGATGAGGCCCTCCTTCATGCGCTTCTTCTGCTTCATGCGGCGGTTCTGGAACCAGATCTTGACCTGCGTCTCGTTGAGCTGAAGCGCCGACGCGATCTCGATGCGCCGCGCGCGCGTCAGGTACTTGTTGAAGTGGAATTCCTTCTCGAGCTCCGTCAGCTGCTTGGTGGTGAAGTTGGTGCGTCCCGTCCCGCCGCCGAAGCCGCCGTAGTCCGTCTTGGGCGCTGCGGAGAGAAGGGCGCGTTAGAGCAGGCGGGAATAAAGGCAAACACGATAACACCGAGACAAAAAATATGCTGCGTCATGCTGTGAAAACTGTCTCTCCAGGACAGTCATATATGCACATATGCAATCAAATATACATTAATGACCACACACAGACACACACACACTCAAACTGACACAAACACATAGAGGCCAAACCCCCAACCAACCATCCAAGGCAGCCAGCCAGCCCGGTAGACAGACAGACAGACAGACACTGCCCCCACCCCCCCCTCCCCTCCACACCCCTCTACGAATACCGACAAAAGCGGCAAGTCCACACGAAGAACCCCCCACCCCACCCCCACCCCCCTCCAAACCACACACATTTAAATCAACGCCAAAAAGTCATTGAGGTCATTTAAATTAGATACTTAAACAAGAATCCTTGAGAAATACAAGAAATATACTGATAGTCATGTTCCCTCGTCCGACATCCATCACCGCAGCCGGCCCGGACGAGACTGGGGAACAATACGACTGTTTAAACTTGAGTGTGTTTCGCGCTCTCCACCGGCGAGTGTAACCGATATGTGTTTGTCTCCTTTGTAATGCTCGTTGGTTAAACTCATTCCGTGTTTGGCTTCGCTTCACGCTATGACTCGCATTGTGAGCTCTGGGGGATTCCTGGAGAAGTATTTTCACAGTAGTTTGCACGTTTGAGGAGCCCGCGCTTCCAGAGGCTTTTCTGCTCTTTGTCTCTTTCCTTTTTTTCGGTCTCGGATCTTCTTACCTTCGTTTTTTTAAAATTAGAATTGCTTCATTTAGAAACTTTTGCGATTATGCGGTTAGTTTGTAATATGTTTGTATTATTTGTAGGGATTAATTGATTGTGTGGCCTTGCGTTTGGAGAAATATTTTTTTCTAACTTATTTTTTTTTTGGTAAATTCTGTGTCGTATTGAATTTAAGACAATTCGTATGAGATTTTAGAATACCTATGATAGATTGTACTTAATGATATTTGTTATATTCACTGCATTTAGAACCTTCCATTCGGCTACTTAAATAAAATTATTTAACCGCTATTTCAATCATTACTCTCATCATTATTTTCCTCTAGAACTTATCATTTCGTTTTAAAGAAGACTTAATTCTCTAGGTAAATAAAATGATATAATTATACTTGAAATATATCTTGCAGATCCTCTTACTTTAGATATACATATAGAAAAAAATCATATTAGAAAAAAATAGATATGCACATTGAAAAAAATATATTAGAAATAAAATCATATTATAAAAAAAATCAAACATGAAATAATTAGTCCACCAAGGAAATATATAGATAAAATATATAAAACGATTTCAGAGGATGAGAAAACACTGCGCGGGGAACTAATGTAAATAAAAGGATGTTGGGAGATGGAGGCTATAAGAAAGAAGACAAAGAGGAGGGAAAAAAAGAAAGAAAGAAAGAAGTACGAAATGAGAGAAGAGGGAAAGAAAAAAATGAAATTGTATGAAAACAAGAACAAACTAATTAAGGATAGGGTGAAGGTCTGGAGAAGAAAAAGAAAGAGCAGAGAGATAAGGGAGAAGGAGAAATTAGAAGAAGAGAGAAGAAGACAAGAGCAAGAGAAAAGGAATGAAAAAAGATGGATACAAAGATGAATAAAAAGGTAAAAAGGGGAATAAAAGGAAATAATTGTAAAAGAGTAGAATAGGAAACAAAGAATAAGAGAAAGGTGAAAAAAAGACAAAAAGGGAAAAATAAGAAGAGAGGAATAAGATTAAGGTATAAGAATAATAAAAAAAGAAATAAAAAAGCAAATACTAGAATAGGAGATTAAGGAAGAAAATGATAAAATAAAGAACACCGAGCGAAAGAAGAGAAAGAAATAAAACAAAAAAGAACCCCAAAGGAACACACTCTCGAGACACCGGGCCGGTAGTAGAGGGGGAGGGGGTGGGAGAGGGGGATGGGGGGATGGGGCGAAGAGAAGGAGGAGGGAAGAAATGGGAAGGGATGGAGGAGGAGGAGGGGGATGGGGGAGGAGGAGAAGAAGGGAAGGAATAGGGAGGAGAGAAGGGAGGAGGGAGGGAAGAGAAGCAAGAGTCTGGGGGAGAAGGAAGGAAGGATGGGGAGAGGAGGAGGGAAGAAGGTAGAGAAGAAAGGAGGAATGGGGGACTGAGGAGGAGAAGAGGAGAAGGGAGGGAGAGGGAGAAGCAGGGAGGGAATGGGGGCGGAGGGAGGGATGACAGGGCAGAGGGGAGAAGGGGAGAGTGTGTCTGAGGGTAATCTGCGAGTCTGTTTCGTCTGTCAAGCCAAGAGCTCTTGACTCGAAACTCTGGCACGAAGAACTGAAAGAGGCTGTCGGTGCGATGTGAGGGGACGAGGAGAGGGGAGAGGAGGGGTGAGGAGAGGGGAGTGGAGGGGAGAGGAGGGGTGAGGAGAGGGGAGAGGGGGACGAGGAGAGGGGAGAGGAGGGGTGAGGAGAGGGGAGTGGAGGGGGGAGGAGGGGGTGAGTAGAGGGGACGAGGAGAGGGGAGTGGAGGGGAGAGGAGGGGTGAGGAGAGGGGGAGAGAGGAGGGGTGATGAGGGGGTGAGTAGAGGGGTGAGGAGAGGGGAGAGGAGGGCAGATCAGGGGAAGAAATGAGGGGGAGGAAAGGAGATGAGAGAAGAGGAAAGGGAGAGAAAGAGAGTCGAGGGGGCGAGGAGAGGGGGAGGAAGGAAAGGGAGAGGAGGGGAGGTGAGGAGAAGAAGAGAGGGAGAAGAGAGATGAGATGAGAGAAGAGGAAGGGAAACGAAGGGGAATTAGAGGACGGGGAAATAGAAGCGAGGAAAAGGGTGATGAGAGAAGAGGAAGGGGGGCGAAAGGACCAAAATAAAGTAAAGGAAGAGAAAGAGAAGGAAATCTTTAAGTCGGGAAATGTCACTGTGTGAAAGAAGGAAGGACAGGAAAAGAGCAGACGAAGAAAAAAGGGAGAGAAAGAGAGAAAGAAAGAACAATATATGGGTAGATAGACAGACAGATAGATAGAGAAATAGGTAAATAGACAGATAGAGAGATAGATAGACAGATACAAGCCTCTCTGTCTCTTCCTTTCTCTCTCTCTCACTCTCTTTCTCCTTTTCTCTCTTCCTTCCCCCCTTTCTCTCTTTCTCTTATTCACAGACCTTCCTAATATGCCTTTGATGGACGCCACGCACTATCTTTTGAAAGTCACTGTTGATATTTTTTTCTTCGTTCGGATACCTGAACTATGGCTCGCAACCGATTTAAATGTTGATATCAATTCATTTATTTATTCATTTTATTTATTTATCTATTATTAATTCATATATTTATTCATTTTCATTTAATTTATCTTTATTAATTATTTTATTTAATTTTATTTATTTATCTATTATTGATTCATTTATTTATTTATTTTCATTTAACTACAGGATGATAAGCGATGATGCAGTTGTTTGCGATACGAAAGGGTAAGAGAAATTGAAGAGATAAGGTGAAGGAAAATGATATAAAAGAAACCTTAGATAAAAGACAAAATGAAAGAGAAAAGATAAAAGATCAAACACACGCATCACACACACACAAACACAGACACACACAGACAAGCACACACAAGCCATCCTCAAAAAAAAAAAGAAAAAAAAAATCCATCTCTCTCTCTTTCTTCTCCCCAACAAGCATCTCCGAAATAAAACATTTTGTCGGCGGCTGTGTTAGAGCCATTATGATAAGCTGTAACCAGAACCACAGCTGACCCAACCTACCATTACCCTCTCGCATGCAAGATGTATAGGCTACGAACACTTTCTCTCGCCACAACAAGAAACACATGTAACTCACTCGCTGCTCTATATTTAGGGGTGGCAGCAACCTCGCCTGGTTCTTTGGGGGTGGAGGGGGGGTGAGGGGGAGGGTCGAGTTGGGGGACAGTTGAGGGGTAGGGTGGAGTTGGGGGGGGGGGTTGAGCGGAAAGGAGAAGATGGGGGGGTTGAGGGAGGGTTGAGGGGGAGGGTGGAGTTGGGGGGTTGAGGGGGAGGGTGGAGATGGGGGTGAAGGATTGAGGGGGAGGGAGGAAGATGGGGGAAGGATGGGGTGTTGAGGGGAAAGGAGAAGATGGGGGGTTGAGGGGGAGGGGGAGAAGTTGGGGGGGGGGCTTTGGGTGGGGTTAAGGAAAGCCTCGTCTAGTATCTTCAACGCTATTCTCGATAACATGGTGTCTTTACTGAGTGTTTTCTTTTAATTTATTTATATACACATATATCTACTTTCATATTTTTTTGCTGGAGAAAGCTATGGTTCTCTTTTATCAATAATGCAGAATATTTTCCTAAAAAAATTATATGAGAAAGAAATCCTTTCCTTTCGAAAAATAAAATTTTCAGAAATCAATCTCTAAAAAATAACAACAAACATTTCGACACTTGACAGAATATTTTTTTTTCTGAAAAGTACTACGACTTTGCCAACTCATTTCCCAAAAACCAACGCGCATGTGCATCCTCCCCCCCCCCCAAAAAAAAAAAAAAAAAAAAAAACACGACATGCACAGACCTACCAAGCCTGTACACGAAGGACAGTACCAGGACCTCCTCTGCGCTGCCCAAGGTCTTCAATGTCAACACACAGCATGACCAAACTGCCCTGTCATTAGCCAATCATTCCGTCTTCTAAGAAAGTCGAACCTCATGATCCAGTCAGCGGTTGTTATGTCTATTTCCTTCCTTCGTCTCGTTCTGCTTTCATAAGACGTTTCTCAAATGATATGTAATTCAGTTTCTTTTCTGATGATTATCTCTTTTTTTCTCTCTCTCTCTTTCATTTCGTTTATGACAATGCAACGGAAATCAATATGGCGAAGTGAGACAGGTTGGTATATTTGTTCCATACTATTTTCATTTCTATCTTTTTTTTCTTCCTCCTTTCTGCTTTTTGTCCCTTTCTTCTTCCATACTATTTTAATTTTTATTTGTTTTTCTTCCTTTTTTCTACTTTTTTGTCCATTTCTTGTCCTATACTATTTTCATTTTTATCTTTTTTTCCCTCATATCTACTTTATTTGTCTCTGTCTTCTCAATTTTATGTCCTTTTTTAAGGGATTAGAAAGGACAGAGAGAAGGAGAAAGGGGGGGGGAGGCAGGTTGGAATATTCTCTCCATACTATTTTCAATTCCATTTGTATTTGCCTTCTTTCTACTATTTTTTGCCCATTTTTTCGTTATTTTTTCTCTTCCCTTTTCTTTAAAGGATAAAAAAGAGGGGAAAAGAGGGAGAAAGAGGGAGAAAGAGGGAGAAAGAGGGAGAAAGAGGGGGAGGGAGGAGCGGTTGCTATGCCCCCTTCCCCGCCCACCTTCCTTCCCCCGCCCATCTGCCCCGCCCCTTCGCCATCTCATTCGACACTGGACCTCAACAGTCAAAACTTTTACTTCTCACTGATCAATACTATTTACAGTTCTTCCATCCTCCTCCTTCCTCTGTTTCTCGCTTTTATCATCCTTCTCACCTCCTTTTTTTTAGATAATTTTCTCCTTATCGATAATTACACATCGAACGAATGAACACGTGAGAGAGAGAGAGGAAATAACAATTTTCGAATAACACGGTGAGAATAACACGTCGACCAGCTTGAAAATTGGAAATAAAAGGGGAAGCTGTTATCATGATCTCTCTTTCTCTCTCTCTCGCTTCCCATCCTCTCTCTCTCTTTCCTTCCCTCCCTCCTTCTCTCTCTCTTCCTTCTTCTTTCTTTCTCTCTCTCTCTCTTCCTTCTTCTTTCTTTCTCTCTCTCTCTCTTCCTTCTTCTTTCTCTCTTTCTTCCTTATTCTTTTTCTCTGTCTCTTCCTTCTTCTTTCTCTCTTCCTTCTTCTTTCTCTCTCTCTCTCGCTTCCTTCCTCTTTCTCTCTTTCTTTCGAAGACGTATCCGGCAAGTGGCTGATACTAAAGGGAGCTTTTCTATTGATTTCATCTATGGGTCGCGATGCTGTTCTTTGTTTCATGTCTTCGTTATTTTTTTTTTCTATCCTCCGAGTCTAGGGAAAGCGAAGGAAAGAGACAGAGCAACAACTCTCGATTAATTGAATGGAAACGAAAAGAGGGGAAGAAAAAAGGAAGAATGAAAAAGAAGAGAGGGGAAGAAAAAAGGAAGAATGAAAAAGAAGAGAAAAGAAAAAACGGGATTAGGGAAGTAGATTGGATTCGGTCAACGTCCGAAGGCTCATTATTATCACCGTGAGGAAGATATGCAAATGAGGTGGAATGAAGTTGAGAATAATACTCCAAGAGACAAGAGAAAGACGAAAGAATCACGCCTCAGCCATTTCTATTTCCATATCCAATGCGTAATTAAGATCAAAGTAAATATTTAATCGAGGGAAAAAATAGGACAATATACAATACCAACACGATAATAATCTAATTAATGACCCTCACATATACGAGAGCAAACACCCGAGTTTTCTTGGTGTGTCGGGGAAACCTTGGCATGCGACGCAGCAGCTGGGCCGGGGGAGGAGGGAGGGGGGAGGAGGGTAGGGGGAGGTGGTATTAGGGGCGGAGGGGGGGCTTAGGTTAGGGCAAGGGGGAGGGGGGAAGTGGGGTAGGAGGAGGAGGTAGGAGGGGCGGAGGGGGGCTTAGGTTAGGGTAAGGGGGAAGGGGAGGGAGGAGAAGGGCGGTGGCGGTAGTGGGGAGGTTGGACCCCGGCCAGAACAGCCGCGCGGGGGGAACATGTGACGGTCGTTCGGCGCACACATTTCCCGCTTTAGAAGAGAGTCTACAAATGTCTTTGTTTTGATTATTTCCTCCATTTTTTCACTCGTATCTGCTCCTCTTACTCTAGCCTAATTAGTGTCATGTTTTTTTATCCACTGAAGCTCTGTTGTGGTAATGAAAATTCGATAAATAATTCTCAGGACTTCCGAGTGTTTCTGTCATGGCGTCGAGGTGCGATATGCACGGCGACTCGTCCGATTGCCTTCGTTTGCTTCAAATAAATGAAATACGCTCCGTATATGTTTGCAATTGTTAAGAAAAGTCTCATAGAATTCCAGATAAATGACACATTTACAATTCGAGGGAGATTTTCTTTCTAATTTAAAGAAAATCGACCAAAAGGTTTCAGATGACAAAAGGCAATCGAACAACAAATATATAAAAAAGAAAAATAAATAAAAAATATTACAAGATACTAAACCGAACGAAATACTATACATAAATATAATAAACAAAAACAAACCAACAGGAGAAGTAGAGAAACTAACGACACAAGAACATACGACATATATAATGCGCATTGTACTAATAAATGTACCCCCACGGCCATCACCAATCTCAAAGGCTTAATATATCTTACCCTTGTTTCCAGCTTGTTATTATTATTACCAGCGACACACATATGCCTATTATCCCTAGAAAACATAACCGAGAAATAAATAGAAGAATATTATAAGAAAAAAAAGCTATTGATCACAAAAGTTGAGACGCCAAAGGATATTTTACTTTAATTCAAGATCAGCTGTTTCGGGAAGCTAGCCGATCAGCTGATTTTCGTAAACATTAGAGAATGATGGATAAGGAGATATATTTCAGTATTAAAGTATCACGTTTGGGAAAAAGTGTTGTCTTCGTTCTAAGGTTACGTATTTATAGATTATACAATAAGAAGAACATAAGACATAAAATAGATTATGTGACCCAAGCCATTTGTTAATAAAATTCACGAGTGAACCGTCATACCAGTCCTTAATTAGAATCGTAATTAGCCTACATTTCTACATCTCAACCCTTTTATTCCTTATCCCCCCTCCCTCCCCTTCTTTCTTTCAACTCCGCTTTCTACTCCCCCCCCCTCTCTCTACCCTCCACCCACCCCTAAAAAAAAAAAAAAAAAAAAAAAAAAAAAAAAAAAAAAAAAAAAAAAAAAAAAAAAAAAACTCATAACTCTCCTCTTCCAATTTCGAGACGGCGGCTAAAGTTTAGGGGCTTTAGCGACTTGCAGCAGCGGAATTTCACAGGAAAGACAGCCTGACCGACGAAAAACGCCTTTCCCTTGGCAAAAACAACGGGACTCTAACTCTCGTGTGCTCTCGCTCTCTCTTGCTCTTATTCTCTCTCTCTTTCTGTCTCTCTCTCGATTTATTCTGATCTTCTGTCGTT
>NC_091583.1:18134514-18147014 GCF_042767895.1 Penaeus vannamei | reverse complement strand
TAATTCTACTTATTCTAATTTATTCATCTATTATCATTATTATTATCTTACTTTTGTGAACCTTTTCGTTTTATTTATCTATTTTGCATGCGTTACTCCTAAAGACAATGTACAAGGCTTTAAACTCCGTCTGCCACGTCAGATGTTGCAACCGGGAAGGACTCAGAAGACATACCTCATGATTAGCTGTTGCACGTTGCATTATCCTCAGCTAGGACACAGAGGTGCAAAGCTATCAACTGCCTCTTGAATTATCGTTTTTGTTTTTTGTTTATTTGTGTTCTTGTTGATGGTAAAGGGATTTGAATGGTAGTTTTGAGGCAGTAAATCCCATGGCGATTTGATGGGATTCGGTTATTTCTACTTTCTTCCTCTCTCATGTCTTTTTTTCCTTCTTCTCTTCTTTCTTGTCTTTCTTCCTTCCTATTCTATTCTCTTCATTTCCTTCCTACCCCCTTCCTTCCTTCTCCTATTCCTTCTTCCTCCCTTATCCCTTTTTCTCCTATTCCCTTCTCTAACTCCCTCCCTCTTTCCCTATTGTCTTCCCTCTCCTTCCTTCCTTATCCTCTCTCACTCTACTTTCATTATTTATCTATCTGTCCTCCCTCCTGCCTCCACCTTCCTTTTCCTGATCACTCCCCCTTAACCTTCCACTCCCTCCCTCCTTCCTTCCTCATTTTTCACTTCCCCTTCCTTCCTTGTGCATGCCACTTCTCTCTCCCTCTCCACCTTCCTCTTATCCTCTCTTTCCCACTCTTGTCCTCTGCTTCCTTCCCTTTACCTTCTCTCCCTCTCTCCACCTTGCCCATCCTCTCGCCTTCTCCCTCCCCTCCTTCCACTCCTTCACCTCTCTCCCCCTCCACTTCCTTACCTTCTCTCCCTCTCTCACCTTCCTTTATCCCTCTCCCTCCCTCTCCACTCTGCTCACCCCCTTCACTTTCCTTCCTTACCTTCTCTCCCTCTCTCCACTTTCCTCACCTTCTCTCCCCCTCCACCTTCCTTATCCTCTCCCTCTCCCTCCCCTCCCCTCCTTCCACTCCCTCCCAGCGGCACCAGAGGTCACTCACCAACTGCCAATGATCATGACGGACAGACATCCTGTACATTCTTAACAAGGAATGACACATCCACTTAGCACTGGCTTAGCAATCTCCACACCCGTACGAGGTCGCCGGATTGCGAGGTTGCAAGGTTGTGGAGTGAGGGCGAGGTTTGCAAAAAGAATCCTCGTTCGGAAAATCGCATTATTTTTTGGCAGTTGTTTGATTTGAATGATTCGTACTTGGAAAATAATCCCGATGATTAAAAAATATATATTCTTATTGTCATTATGATTTTCTTGTTTTCTTTATTTTTTTTCTTGGGGTTTTAAGTATTCATCTCTGTGTTCGTCACGATATACAGTGCAAACACGAGCTGATGAAGACGTAATATTGGCAATACTGGACGTGTAGGAAGGAACATTGGTGATGATAGTGTAAATTATAGTGATGATGGATATGATGACACTAGTAATGCCCTTTGGAGTCGAGAATACGATTGCTCTGCTATTACGAACAAAGGAATAAGAAAGACTAAATAAAGAGTGTAGAGTAGTCAGAGTGAGAGAAGAAAGGCTCACCCATATATCTATCTATCTATTTATCTCTCTGTTTATCTATGCATCTATCTACCTACGTATCTGTGTATCTATGTGTATCTATCTATCTGTGTGCGTATGTATGTATTTCTGTGCGCACGTGTTTGTGTATGTGTGTATGTGTGAGCGCGCCTGTGGATGTGTACGCACGTGTGCATGTGTGAGCATAGCATTCAGACTTCGGCAAAGCAAACACATTACTTTGAGCGCTTTGCAAAATCACCAAAGGCACACGAACAAGACGAGGTTCTTTGTGCACTTAAAATACAACCGAAACTCGACCGCAGTGGCTCACAGCTCAACTTTGCTTCGTTATGCTAATTGTTATAATTTCTTAGACGTACATCTGATTTATGTACACTGTCATGCATGCGTCTTGGAGGAAAAGGAGAGAGAAAAAGTAGTTTGCTTATAATTGCGATGTGCGCTAGACTGTGCGGATTGCGTCGGCTGGGTGTGGATTGCGTAGATTGTGTAGACTATGTAGATTGTGTGGAGCATGTATTATGTGGATTGTGCAGATTGTGTAGATTGTTTAAGTTGAGTAGATTGTGTGAAGCATGTATTGTGTGGATTGTGTAGATTGTTTAAGGTGAGTAGATTGTGTGAAGCATGTATTGTGTGGATTGTGTGGATTGTGTAGATTGTTTAAGTTATGTAGTTTGTGTGAAGCCTGTATTGTGTAGATTGTGTAAATTGTGTGAATTAGCACGAGTTGTCTAGTGACACGATGCAGGAGGTAGTGCGATTTTTATTAAGGATCAATGCACTAGCTCTTTAGCGTGAAATTTGGATTTTAGTGTTTTGCTATTAATGTTTTATCGCTTCTACGTGTGAGTTCATATTAATGAATCTGAACTGTTACTTTCCTTCATTCCTCAAAGATACATTTAGCACACTCGATAGAAGTGTAGACAGTATAAGTATACTTTTAGGACTACACTCTTCACTTAAACCAAACAAAGAAAAAAAGACACACACAAAAAAACAAAAAAACAAATGAGATAATGTCAAACTAACGCCTCCTTGTTTCAATGATAATAATGATAATAACAATGATAATAATAATGATAATAATAATAATAATAATAATGATAATAACAATAATAATAGTAATAAAAGTTCCCATAGAGGTAGCTACGACGAAAAAAAACGGGTCAGTCTTTGAACAAACAGTGATTGAATTACGAGTACAAACAAGCACTCTCTGGTTTACAGTTCAGCAAGACAGCGAAATGGATGCCCGGATCTCAAGCCGAAGACAAACACACTAAAGGTACCCCGATTTTTTTTTCTTTCTCCCTCTCCTTCTGTCTGTCTGTCTGTCTCTTTCTCTGTCTGTTTGCCTGCTTGTTTGTTTTTCTGTCTGTCTGTCTCTCTCTCCTTCCCTCCCTCCCTTTCTCTTTATCTTTATATCTGCCTCACTTCCTCCTCCCCCCACCCTCCTCTATCTCTTCCCCTCCCCCTCCCCCTCTCTCTATCAATCTATCAATCCATCTCTCTCCTTCTCTACCTCTCTGTCTCTCTTCTCTTTCTCCTTCCATCCCTCACTAACTCTCCCTCTCTCTCTCGTTTTTTATATAAACCTCTTGGCAGTTAGAGATGGTAATGTGGGCGAGCCGTTGAGAAAAGGGACTATTTTTTATTTTTTATTTTTTGGTTTTGTTTTTCTTTAGGGTCGTAGGCTCTTAGGCTGACTCATTACACGTAGGAGACCAAAGCGAGGGATTACGGACTTACTTCTTTTGTACAAATCTTGTAAATACGGACTTCTTTTGTACAAATCTTGTGAATTATTTTCATTCTCGTGGACATTTAGATATCTATTTCTTTGTCCATAGGTTTGAATATCTTTTTGATGACTCATTATAATTATTTCGTCTACGATAGTTATCATCATTACCAACACTGTAAAGTCATCACCTTTATAAATAGCCTATCGTTCTTTTCGTCACCATAATCATCATCATCATCATCATCATCGCCATCACCATCCTCCTCCTTCTCCTCCTCCTCCTCCTCATCATCATCAAGCTCATCCTCCTCCTCCTCCTCATCATCATCATCACCACCATCCCCACCACCATCATCACCATCCGAGGCGCTAAAAGCAAACGAAATAAAGCGTTGAAGACATATTAGCTAAGAAAATGTTAAGAAAAGAACAAGGATTAAATAACAGACTCACTTCTCACTCTGTGGAACAAGATCAACAGAAACTCTAGTGTGATAGAATAAGGTGTGAAGCGAAGGCGATAGACCGTAGGGAAGGAGTAAATGAAAACAGATTAAACAAACAGACACAAAGGAAAAGATAAATATATAAATAAGTTGGTGGAAGGGAAATGAAGAGAGGGGGGAGGGGGTAGGGAGGGAAGGAGGGAGGGAGGGAGGGATGGAGGGAGTAGGAAGGAGAGGGAGGAGGAAGGGGGCTGAGGGGAAGGAGCGGGGTAGGGAGGGAAGAAGAGGGAAAGGAGAGAGAGAGAGAGAGAGAGAGAGAGAGAGAGAGAGAGAGAGAGAGAGAGAGAGAGAGAGAGAGAGAGAGAGAGAGAGAGAGAGAGAGAGAGAGAGAGAGAGAGAGAGAGAGAGAGAGAGAGAGAAAGTTTTGTTATTGATTTGCTGTTCTTATCTCACAATAGATAAGAATAATTAGATAGTGGACCAAGATGATACAACGTAAGCTTTGCGAATATACGAATCATAATAAACAAGACAGATAAGAACAAAAAGAACATATAGAAGAATAAAAGGATAAAGAAAAAGAAAGAAGGAGAACAAAAGAGAAAAAAAATGTGAAAAAAAGAAGAAAGGAAAGAAAGAAGAAACAAAGAAAAATAGAACGAAGACGACAAATAAGAAAACAAAAGGAATAAACGACATAACAAAAAGAACAAAAGAAAAGTAAGAACACGCGAGAGTAATAGTAATAAAGGAATGATGATGATTGACGCTATGGTGAGGGTACAAGATGCTAAACCTCACCACACCCAACGTCTGATATGACACAACCTCTTCTAAATATCCACTTGTGACGCCTAGCAAAAGAAATGTGGAAGTGGATGTGGATTTCGGATGTGGGGTGAGGATGTGGTGTGATTTTTTGTGTTTTTTTCTTTTTTCTTCTTATTATTTATAGATATCTTATTTTTGTTTTATTATTATTATTATCATTATTATTATTATTATTATTATTATTATTATTATTATTATTATTATTATTATCATCATCATCATCATCATCATCTTTATTATTATTATTATTATTATTATTATTATTATTATTATCATTATTATTATTATTATTATTATTATTGCTGATTTTGCCTGTCGGTGTAAATGTTTATCAAGTTTTTATTTCTGATCATTATTTTCCTTATTTTTTATTATAATTTTTTTAAAATTCAGAGAAGTCATTGAGCTACATGTGGTCATCACTTCACTCAAAAAAAAAAAAAAAAAAAAAAAAAAACGCACAAAAAAGCAGAAAAAAGAGAAAAAAAACTTGAATAATATACCCAAATTACATAACCATAAACACGTATAAACCACCACGTCTGGCGATGCAGTTTAGCCGCGATAACAACAGCGATAACACATCTGTCACGACAAAGGGAGATAACAAAACCCCAGAAGGTATGACACGCTTATTGGTGACAGCCTTCGTGTCAGACATGATGTGCCCAGCAGAGAGGACATGACAGTGGTTGTGGCTGTTGTGAAAGTGTGAAGTCTAGGGCGTGTGGTACTGATATGTGGGCGTGACGAGAGGAATGTCTTCAGGGGAAAGGGCGTGGGGTGTAATCAGAAGAGAGTGAGGGAGGAGAGAGAGGGAGAAAGGAGGAGAGAGAGGGAGGGGGAGAGGAAGGAGGAGGAGGAGAAGAGAGAGGAGAAAGGAGGAGAGAAAAGGGAGGGAGGGGGGGAAGGAAGGAGGAGGAGGAGAAGAGAGGAGGAGAGAGAGAGAGGAGAGAGAAGAGAGAGGAGAGAGAGAGAGAGAGAGAGAGAGACAGAAGAGAGAGAGAGAGAGAGAGAGAGAGAGAGAATGGGAGAGAGAGAGAGGAGAGGAGAGAGAGAGAGGAGAGGAGAGAAAAGGAGAGAGAGAGAGAGAGAGAGATTGATAGACGGAGATAGATAGATAGAGAGAGAGAGAGAGAGAGTAAAAAACGACTATAAACACTAACGCTGAAACACCACAAACACTATCGCAATGAACTCACCACCATCATCATCATCACCGTTATATCCTAACCATCTACAAGCCAACATCATCCAACCATAAAAAACGAAAAAACACGAAAAAAAGAGAAATAAAAAAATAGAAACCCAGACGCGGTCGCCACCCACGATGGGTTCCTCCCCAGCGTCTTTCAACGCCCACTTGCGCCCATTGAGACCGAGCTCCGTCCAGCCATCACGCCCAGATTGGAGCCTTTTGAAGAGGACGCGAAAGTAGCGGGGAGAGACGCGGCGAAGTGTCGTGTGATGATTTGCGTCCGAGAAAATCGTGAAAATCTCTCTTTCTCTGTCTGTCTGTCTGTCTCTGTCTCTGTCTCTCTCTCTCTCATTCTCTCTGTCTCTGTCTCTTTCTGTCTCTCTGTCTCTGTCTCTCTGGCTGTCTTTCTCTCTGTCTGTCTGTCTGTCTCTGTCTCTATCTCTCTCTCTCTCTTCTCCTCCTCTTTTCTCCCACTCTCTCTTCCTTCAGATTTTTAAATAGGCGCTTGAGGTGACGCATAGACGCCAATAGATAATTATAATCAATTCTTTTAAAACCCATACGCTTATCAATCTATCTATCTGCTATCTATTTATTGCTATTCATCCTCTACCGATCGCTAAACACAAAACGCAAGACCCGGACCACATTTGACCGAAAGTATAAACGCCACAAACATTTTCCCTCCGAGTCTATCGTTCGAAACAGAAGAGCATCGCTTGGCAAACCCATTAGAGGGGGTGGGACGGCGGCCAACGAGGATCCCATCCCCCATCCCTCCCCCTCAGGCGCACAAGTGGCCGCTGATCCCCCTTATAGTGGGTTCTGATCCTTTAAAATCACAGCAAGGAGGATCCATTACCGCCTTTCCATTGATGATGAGGAGATACAAGTCGGGGGGGATGGGAGGAGGGGATGGAGGAGGGGGAAGAGGAGGAGAAGAAGGAGGGGGAAGAGAAGGGGAAGGAGGAGGAGGAGGAAGAGATACAAGTAGGGGAGGATGGGAGGAGAGGAAGGAGAAGGAGGAAGGGGAGGAAGGGAGGAGGGGGAGGGAGGATGAGGAGGAGGGGAAGGAGGAGGAGGAGGAAGAGGGGAGAAAGGATTTAGGGAAGAATAGATATGAGGGGGAGGAGGAAAGGGGAGGATGGGAAGGGGGATACCGAGACATGATTATGTATTAGGGAAGGGCAAGGGGAGAGGTAAGTAAAAAAAAGAAAAAAGTAAAAAAAAGAAAAAAAAAGAAAGGTATATTTTAAGCTTTCCGGTATCGACTCTGGACAAAAAAAAATGAAAGAAAAAAAGAAACACAAACAAAGAAGAAGAAGATAGAAGTCTTTTGAGGAAAATACAAACATGGCGGTTCGGAAGGCCACTCACGAGACTGTGCGTGACATTTGTTAGATTTCTCTTACAGGATCGATAGTCGTTCGCTGTTTTCCCCTCGCCTGAAGTCGGGGGAAGCCAAAATGTCGGCTCGCTGGACACGTAGCCAGGCGGTAAAATCTATCTACACACATATACATGCATTTACATAGATGTAAACACACAAATAAGGACACTTTCATACACTCAGACGAACAAACGCGTAAAACAAACACACACACACACATACACACTTAAAGAAATGCGTAAACTCGTACACAAAACACACACATACACAACACAAATACACACACCCAACACACCCAACACACACAAACACACACACACCCAACACACAACACACACACACACACACACACACACACACACACACACACACACACACACACATACACACACACGCACACACACACAACACACACACACACACACACACAACACACACAACCGAAACACCAACACACTTCGAAATCCCCCCACCGAAACTTCTCATTTCTTTCCCTCCCTTTTCCCTCCCAAAAAACTTCGACTTTTAGGCCTACACATCTTTTAGCCTATTGACTCCGCCTATGAAGTTATAACTAGGCCTGAATTTTTGGGTGAAAAGTCCCCCTTGGTGCTGTCAGATGGATAATAGCAGGGAGGGAGGACGCAAGATGGATCAGCCTACGAGCTTTTATCCTTATCCTTTGCCTCCCTCGACCAGCCGCGCCCTCCGAGTCCTTCCGCGGCCGGCTGGACACTCCCTGCCTGCCTGACGGGGTCCTGCGCGCCCTCGGGTCGGTGGACACCCTCCGGAGGCGCAGGAGGGAAGGCGAAAGAGGAGAGAGAGAGGAGGAGGGGGATAGTGGAGGGGAGGAGAGAGGAGGAGGTGGAAAGTGGAGGGGAGGAGAGGAAAGAGGAGGAGGTGGAAAGTGGAGAGGAAAGAGGAGGAGGGGGATAGTGGAGGGGGAGATAGAAAAGAGGAGGTGGAAAGTGGAGGGGAAGAGAGGAAAGAGGAAATGATAACGATGGCGCAGGAGGGAAAGCGGAAGAGGAAGAGAGAAGGTGGAAAGTGGAGTGGGGAAGAGAGGAAAAGAGAGAGGGAGGAAAGAGGAAAATGAAAACGAAGATGCAGGAGGGAAAGCGAGGAGGAAAGAAAGAGGAGGAGAGGAGAGAAGAGGAAAATGGAATTGAAAGCACTCCGAAGGCGAAGGAAGAAAAGCAAAAAAAAAAAAGGAGGAAGAGGAGGAGGTAGAAAATGTAAGAGAGAAGGAGAGGAAAGAAGGGGAGGCAAGGAGAAAGAGGGACCGGAAAGAGGAGGAGATGGAAAGTGGAAGAAAGAAGGAGGGGTAAAAGAAGAAAACGGAAACTGGAAGAGGGATGGAGGAAAGAAATGAAGGTGAGAGAAAGGGAGAGAAAAAAATGAAGTAGATGGAGATAGAATATAAAAAAAAGAGACAGGAGAACGATGGAAAACATGACATAAATAGGAAAAGAGAGGGAAGGCAAACGAAAAAGAAATGAAAGCAAGAAAGAGAAGGAAACCAATGGTAAAATATGAAATAAAAGAATAGTAGAATAGAGTAAAATAAGAAAAAGAAAAAGAAAAAATAAGAGAGACACAAAATAATAATAATAATGATAAATCAAATGGTAAGGAATTTAGATTAATTTTCTCAAAGAATGACAAAAAAGTCGCTATTTTTCTATAAAATTTTTACATCCTTTCATAATCCTGAAAATGGTCTAAATGAGGCGACAGCACTTTTGCCTGTTATATGAAGAGAGGGAGGCGAGGGAGAGAGGGAGAAAGAGAGAGGGGGAGGGAGACAAAATGGAGGGGGGGGGTAGGGATGGGGGGGGGGGGGGCATTTTCCCTCATTTTCTCTCCCCGGTCCGGTTTTCTTTGTGTTTCCATCCACCGGTTTCCAAATTGACATGTTACACTTTTATTTCCCAGGCGTTGGGTCGCTACAATACCTCCCTCCCCCCTCCCCCTTCCTACCCTCCTCCCTCTCCTACACACACTCCCTTCCTCCTTTCTCCAACAGATATGTTATTTCCCTCCATCACCCTCATATCTCATTCCCCCCTCTTCCTACTTCCTTCTCCCTCACTACCTCATCTTTCTCCATCTCTCCAACATGTTTTGTTTCCCTCATACTCCCTCATATCTTTCTCATTTTCCTCTATCCCTACCCCCCTTTTACCTCCCTCCTTCCCCCTCACCACCTCATCTTTCTCCATCTCTCCAACATGTCTTGTTTCCCTCATACTCCCTCATATATCCCTCCTCCCCCATTTTCCTCTACCCCCCCTACTTCCCTCCCTTTCCCTTCGAAAAATGTTTCACACAAGCCTAAATCTGGATAGAAGATGGAAGCAAAAAAAGGAAAAAGAAAAAAAATGAATAGAAAAAATCTATCGAATTCTTTTTATTATATCTAATAGCATTAATATCCTTAATGATCTTAATGTAATATTACGCTTTGAGAAGTTAGGCGTCTCTGTCTCTCTCTCTCTTTCTCTTTCTCTTTCCCTTTCTCTCTCTCTCTCTCTCTCTCTCTCTCTCTCTCTCTCTCTCTCTCTCTCTCTCTCTCTCTCTCTCTCTCTCTCTCTCTCTCGACCCATTTTACGAAATATTTTATTCTATTTTACTTTCCGCTCTCGGAAAAAAAAATTGCATGTCAGTTATTATACATATCCAGTTTCGTTTCCTGCATTCGTTCCGCACACACACACACGAAAAAAAGAACAGAGAACGAAAAAAGAAAATAAAGAGTGAACGAGAGATCGAAAAAAAAGAAGAAAAAAAAATGATAACAATAATAAAAAAATTGCAAATAGATATCATATTCGTCTTTCTTAAAACCATCAAACTGGTTTTACCGCCGTTGGAATATGCGGGCTTGTCACGAACAGCTAGCGTCTGGAAGGCAGTCTGGGGAGAAAGTTGGGGATATCGAGAGGGAAGAAGAAGAAGAAGAAGGAGAAGGAGAAGAAGAAGGAGAAGAAGAAAGAGGAGGAGGAGAAGAAGAAGAAGAAAGAGGAGGAGAAGAAGAAGAAGAAGAGAGAGAGGGAAGAGGAGAACAATAATTGAGGGAGGGAAAACAACAATAATGATAATGATAATTATAATAATGATAATGATGATAATAATGACAATAATAATCATGACAATAGTAATAACAAAACCAATAATAACAATGATGAAAAAAAATCTTAATCATAATGATAATAATGATAATAATGATAGTACTTGTAATGATAATAATAATAGCAGCAACAACAAAAACAACAACGAGAATAATAATGAAGATAATGATAATGATAATGATAAAGACGACGATGATAATAATGGCCGCAATATAAAAAAAAATTGGAATTAAATGGACCCCGAAAACTTCCTTCAGCCATTTTGATTTCGTAAGATTTCTTAAGATAGTTTTCTTTTTTGTTTGTTTGTTTGTTGTTTGTGTGTTTTTGTTTATTATTTCTTTCCCTTTAGGTCGGCCTCCTCGGTGATTCAGGTATTGGGTATTGATTCAAAATGGCGGATGAGGAAACTGTATGTTGTGGAGAAAGGCCGGTTTATCTTTTTCTGTTTGTTTGTTTGTCTCTGTCTTCGTCTGTCTGCCTGTCTGTCTGCATGTCTGTCTCTGTCTCTCTGTCTCTCTCTCCCTCTCGTTCTGTAACTCTCTCTCTCTCTCTCTTTCGCTTTTTGAAAGACAAGAAAATGACATGTCAAACCTCTATGATTTTATTAATCAAGGATCATCAATATTATTTCCCCATTCCTTCTATTACATGCAAGTCGAGCTAATAACACCAAGGACAAAAAAGAAAGAAGAAAAAAAGAAAACAAAGAAATACAAAAAGAAAGAGAGACAAAACAAAACGAAACAGTTTGCTCAAGGTAACGAAACTTCAATTTTGAAAACGCACAAAATTGCGCCCCCCTTTCAAAATGACTTCTTCAATTCTTTTCTTTCTTTTTTTCTTTCTTTTTCTTTTTCTTTCTTCTTCTTCCTCTTCCTCCTCCTCCTCTTCTTCTTCTTCTACTTCCTCTTCTTCTTCTTCTTTATCCTCTTTCTTCTAAGGAAAGATTCCAACTTCTTCTTTTCTTTCTTGTTTAAGGAAAGATTCCAAACTAGATAATATGTTTCGTGACAAAGGACTGACGTGGATCCGATCAGCCTGATAACAACAGCTGGACCATGATCAATTCTGACGTCACGAAGGGCCACGTGCATGCTGATGGGAGGAGGCCTTCCAGCGCATGGCACTCGGCGCATGGGAGTCGAAGGGGTAGGTGGCACTCGAGAGATGGCACTTGGGGTAGGCATGGCTTCTGGGTGCATGGGCTATTATTTTTTTCTATTCTATTATTATTATTTTTTATCTATTATTATTATTATTTGATTCATCAGGTCTTCGTTCTCTTTGTTGTGGTTATGGATGGTTTTGTTATGGTGGTTGTTTATCCTTTGTTTTCCTTATTATGTTTTTATCTACTACTATTTTCTGGAGAGGAAGATCTATGTCCTGATCCTTTCCCACTTTTATTTCCCCCTTCCTTTTCGTCTCCCCTCTTTCCTTCTCCCTTCGCCCTCCTCTTATCCCTTCCCCTCTCCCTTATCGACTTTCTCTCTCCCCCTTACCCATTCACCCTTTTCTCCCCCCCTCTTCCTTGCCCTTAACCCTTTCTCCCCTCACCCTTCCCTCTCCCCCGTCCCTCACCACAGCCCCTCCCCCACCACATGCTCCTCGCCCCTCCCCTCCACCATCCCTCTCCCCCGTATCCATCCCCTCCCCCTTCCCTCTCACCACGCCCCTACCTCCTCACCCTTCTTTCTCCCCCTCTACCCCCCCCCCAATCCCCTCTCCTCCCCCCTCCCCCACAGACACGAACAGACTCACGGATCCAGAATCAGACAATGAAGACACGAAGAAGATGATGAACACGAAATAACACAGAGCCAATAACAGAAGGGGACGGCGAGCGGCATTTGCAATCTTGGAGAAATTAGAAGGAGGAAAGGAAGGAGGTTGGGCGGGGTAGGGGTGGGGGTGGGGGTAAGGGGGGGTATTGTGGGATGGGGGTGGGGTAGGGGTGGTGGTGGAAGAGGGGTAGAGAAGAGGAAGAAGTGTGGAGGAAGAGGAGATTTTGAGGAAGGGAAGGGGTAAGAAGGAGGTGGGAGGGAAAGGAAAGGGGAGGAGAAGGAGAAGAAAGAGAATGAGGTGGATGAGGAGAGAAGAGAAAGTGAAGAAGGAATAGGAGAAGGA
>NC_091583.1:18114514-18127014 GCF_042767895.1 Penaeus vannamei | reverse complement strand
CAAAAAAATAAAAAAATAAAAAAAATAAAAAAAATAGCATAAAGGAGACGAGACTAAACCGAAAATGAATAAAAGTAAGGTAAACCACGGCAGTACTAGAAGAGAGAGGGGGAGAGTAAATAGTTAAAGCTGAATGTACCAGTAATCTCAGCCGGTAATAATAGAAGCAACAATAAACTGAAGTGGCATCAGTACTGTAAGCAGCAGCAGCATCTTCAAGGAGCGACATCAGCTGTAGTGACAGAACCAACAGCATCAGTAGTTGTAAGAGTAACAACAACATTAACATAAGTAGCTAAGTGGGTACAGAAAGGGACGGCGCCAAGGAGGGGAGGAGGTGGAAGAGGGGGGTGGAGGGGGTCTAGGAGGTGGAGGGGTCTAGGAGGTGGAGGGGGTGGAGGGGGTCTAGGAGGTGGAGGAGGTGGAGGGGGTCTAGGAGGTGGAGGGGGTGGAGTAGTTGGAAGAGGTGGAGGAGGGGGAAGAGCAGGTGAAGGAGGGGGTAGAGGGGGGTATAGGTGGAGGGGGCCGAAGAAGTGGAGGAGGTAGAGGGGGACGAGGAGGTGGAGGAAGTGTAGCAGATAGAGGAGGTAAAGGAGGCGGAGATGGAGAAAGTTGAAAAAAGTTGGTAGACATCGGAAGCAGCTGAAATAAAGGAAACAGAAATAGAGACGTTGAAAAAAAAAATCAAAAGAAATAGGAAGTAAAAAAAAAAAAAAAATCCGGCGAAGGTGAAGGAGGAGGAGGAGGTGGAGGTGGACACAGCAGAGGCAGAGCAGGTGTGTGCAGGAAGGAGGATCGGTGTAACAGGCCGCCCGCCCTCGCCGCCACCCTGAGACCGGCGAGCAAACACCCTCAAGGATACTTCACGTCTACTCCCGCCACACACACGCCCTCGGCCACCTGGTAGGACGCTGGGGTTGTTACGTCGTCGAGGCGAAGGATACTCGGCTGGAGTGAGGCTCATCGGAGGGCTCTTGGAGGAGTAGCGGTTGGGTTTTGTGTGGTGTTGGTGGTGTTGTGTGAGTGTGTTTGTATGTGTGTTCTTGTGTGTGTGTGTATGTGTGTGTTTTTGTGTGTATTGTCGTTGTGTGTTTTTTCTTGCTTTGTATTCGTCTGTTTGTGTGTGTATGCACGTTCTTAATTGTGTTTATCCATGTGTGCATACGTGCATATGTAAAAATATCTGTACATATTTCTATGCGTGCTTTTGAAAGGGTTAAGCAAGGCACAACCATACTTCCGTCATCTGTGCGATCACATGGTTACAGTGAGGTTATCCGCAGTCGTTCATTATACGTGACCGCCTTCTTAATGATCCCAATAAAACCACCAAAGTTGAATTAATTAGAAAGGGTTCTGACCACAAAAATCTGAGCGAATGAATGTCTGTATAAACATAATAACAATGGTTCATTTGCATTTGAAGGATGAGGTTATACGAGTGGATTTAGATGTCGATCGAAAGGGAGAAATGGAGAGAGAGAGAGAGAGAGAGAGAGAGAGAGAGAGAGAGAGAGAGAGAGAGAGAGAGAGAGAGAGAGAGAGAGAGAGAGAGAGAATAAGGAATGAAGGAAAGAGAGAGACCGACAGATAGAGAGAAAGAGACTATCTTAAAAAAGAAAGAAAGAGACGACAAAAGCCCCCAAAGAAAGATAAAACCCGACCTCCCTCGCGCATGAACCCCCTCCAACCTCCTCGGCTCCGGAGTGTAAGCGACCCTCTCGACCGAAGCTTCTCGAGGCCCCGAAAACGCCACTCAAAACAAGCTCTTGATCACGTCCCTCGTCCATTAAATTGATAATGACTGGGGGTCTGGCAGATTACGTTAGTCTTGGCCACCACGGCCTCATCTGACTACCAAATCAGCATGGGCGGCGCGGGCGAGCAGCTAGTGCAAGTCTGTACTCATAGGTCCCACGTCACTCACTCGCGGCTGAAAGAGCTCTTTTGGGGTGAGAGGTGAATCTCATTTTTGGGAGAAAAAGAAGAAAAGTTTGCCTTTTTTTTTCTTTTTTTCTTTTGCGGATTTGTGGTTTGATGTTTTTTTTTATGTTCTTTTTCGTTGGTTTAGGTTGCAGATGTCTTTATTGTGGATTAAATTATTCAGAGGTTGTACTGAATATCTGCCTCCATTATGACAGGACTCTGGGATAAAACGTTCTTACAGGGCAATAAAGACATAAATAGTACACACCTTTTTCTATATTACATATCAAAACAACTCAAAACACACACACCAACAAACAGAGAGATACAGAAAAACACACGACCAAACAGATGTGCGAATAAGGAAGACTCGAAGCTCCGAATCCTGTTGAGCGTAGGAAGTTCGAACCCGCGAACCCGGATGGCATCCAAGTGAAGCATCGTCCAGCATGTAATTGATCTCGAAGCGGCCATGGCGAATAAAATTTGAACCGGTTAACACAAATCAGTCAAGATGTACGGGTAATTGGAAAGATAATGGCGATGAAAATAATGAAAGAAAGAGAGAGAGAGAGAGAGAGAGAGAGAGAGAGAGAGAGAGAGAGAGAGAGAGAGAGAGAGAGAGAGAGAGAGAGAGAGAGAGAGAGAGAGAGAGAGAGAGAGAGCGCAAATAGAAAAAGCGAAAGAGAATAATCGAGAGTAAGCGAAAGAGATCAAACGAGAGAGCGAGAATGAAACCAAAAGACCAAGAGAGAAAGCAAATAAGACACCGAAAGACAGATAAACCGAAAGAACGAGAGAAAAAAAGATACACCAACCAAAATAAACAGATATGATTCACTCCCCGAAAAACAGTAGATAACTAATGACGCCACAACAAAACTAGTTACATCTCTAGTGCTAGTAAACTTACTATATTCACAACAAACAACGTATATTTTAAGGACCTGAATCCTTTCCATTGATCTGTCATGAATATTTGACTATATAACGACTTCAGTCTTTTTTATTATTATTTTTTTTTCTTGTGTGGGAATCGCAGATTATCGTTATTATTTTTATTGGTAACGACACTTATCTTTGTATGCTTTGTATGTTAATGAGGGTAAATAATACAGTGTGACCAAATTAGGTGAATGAAAGTAATAATTATTTCACTGATTATGGCTTTTTTGTATATTTGTCATTTCATTGTCCAATAACTCATTTGCGTTCTTTTCTTATATCTTTTGTTTGAGACACGTATTTGGTTTTAGTATTCATGTAGGAGATATATTTTCGATAATAACAACAATAATAACATTAATAATGATAATAACCATATTAATAATAACAATAAAAATAGTTAATGACGATAATGATAATGATAATGGCAATAATAATACCAATACTACTACTGCCAATAATGATGATAATACTAATAATGATAATAATAATAATAATAATAATGATAATACCAACAATGATGATAATCTTAACAGTAAAAGTAATGAAAATAATGATGATAATAAGAAAATATTAATCATAAAGTATCATATCAAATCTAGATCAACCAGTAACAGTTAACGGTTATTTCAAATCGCAAACTTTCAAATTGATTTCGCTCAGCTGGGTTGGCGAAGCGCGGTGATAAACAAATCCAATTAAAACTTCTACGCTCTTCTAGAATGGTGGAAATGCAACCACGATAACGGTGAAGAAGGTAGACTGGTTGCATGGGGGGTAGGGGGGTAGGGGGAAAGGGGGAGGAGGGGGTAGGGGGAGGAACCTATTTTTTGAGGTTTGCAAACCCCGCCCACCGCTGCGGAGACGTATACGCTGTTGCCGATACCCATCCTCGCTCATCCTTTTCCTCTACTTTACGGCAGGTTAACCCTTTTCCCAACGCGTTTATACTGTAGGGGATTAATTTAAGTGAAGAAATACGTATTTTGCGAATGATATGGAGGTCGGGGAGGTGAATTGGGACGAGAGACTGATGAGAGAGCGGCACCTCCGACTGAGTCAAGGACGCACGCATTCTTGTCTCGCGTTTCCAACACCGGCGAGTGGTTGAAGCTTCCCCTAAACCTGCAGTGTGCATTTGGGGTATATACAGCTGTTCTCTTTTTTCCCCCCTCTCTCTCTCTCTCTTTTATTTCTGTTCTCTCTCTTCGTCTCTCTTCTCTTTGTTTTGTTTCTTTCTTGTTTTAGTTTAAATTGTCTTTCTCTTTTTTTATTGCATGTAGTTATTCTCTCTTATCATTTCCTTCTCTACTCTTTGCATTTTTCTCTTTCCCATCTGACTTTCCGAAACACTTCCTTTCCCCCTTTCATCATCTCATTTCATTCAATTCTCTCCATCTTCCTTTTTTTTCCTCTTCCCTTCCTTCTCCCTTTTTTCTCTATTCTCTCGTCCTAATTCCAGCTTCTTAAACTCGAACTGTGACTCTGAATACAGATCTTCTCTCCTCCTCTCTCTCCTCTTCTCCTCTCTCCTCTCTCCTCCTCTCTCTTCTTTAAGCTTCGTAAACTCACACTGCGCTTCAGGGTTCAGTAACCTTCTCCGTCTCCTTCTCCCCCATTATCTTATTCTCTCTCTTACATTTGGAAGATTCAGTTTATTGTTATTATTATTATTGATGTTATTTTTATTATTATCATCATTTTTATCATTGGTATTATTTTTAGAATTATTATTATTGTTATTATTATTAGAATCATTTTTATTATTACTGTTACTGTTATCATTGTTATTATTATTATTATTATTATTATCATTATTATTATTATTATCATTATTATTATTATTATTATTATCATTATTATTATTATTATTATCATTATTTTTATCATTACCAGTATCATTATTAGTTCTACAAAAACTTTTCAAGTCTATACTATCATCAGAGGTATGCAAATTTCCCAATGACAAATACATTATTTATAGTAACATTTCAAATAACCTGACTTGGTATCCTCAGAGAACAAAGGATTATTATCAGCCCCCCCTCTCCAAAAAAAAAAAAAGAACCCACGCAGCAAAAACAGAAAAAAAGTAACAAGAACAACAAACAATCAACAAAGACAAAAACAAAACAAACAAACAAACAAAAAACACGCAACAAGAACAACAACAAATACCACCCCTCCCTCCCCCCCCCCCCAAAAAAAAAAAAAAGTTATGATAAACCCACAAAGAGGAAAAGTAGCCAAGGTCTTTATAACGTAGGATCTCCAGTCAAATTCTTTATCAGGCCAATTTGTTTGTTTGTTTGTTCAACCTCTCCCGTGTTTGCTTCCTGTCAGGCCGTCAATGGAGACCACGATCTGATACCCTGCCTGATTTACATACCTGAATGAGGGAGAGAGGGACAGAGAGAGGGAGAGTGGAGGGAGAGGGAGAGGGAGAGGGACAGAGAGAGGGAGAGGGAGAGATGGAGGGAGGGAGAGAGGGAGAGTGGAGGGGGGAGATGGAGAGGGAGAGGGAGAGGAGGAGGGAGAGGGAGAGGGAGAGGGAGAGGAGAGGGAGAGGGAGAGGGAGAGGGAGAGGGAGAGGGAGAGGGAGAGGGAGAGAGAGGGAGAGGGAGAGGGAGAGAGAGAGAGAGAGAGAGAGAGAGAGAGGGAGAGAGAGAGAGAGAGAGAGAGAGAGAGAGAGAGAGAGAGAGAGAGAGAGAGAGAAAGAGAGAATCAGTAAGAAACAAAAATGTATGATAGGGAAAACGAGGGAGAGATAAAGAGAAAGGGGAAACGAAATAAAAATAAAAATAAAAATAAGAATAGAAAAAGAACAAGAATAAAAGAAAGAGAAAGAGAAAGAGAGAAAAAATTAACGAAAAGCGATAAAGGCAAGCCAGAGCAACATTGCGTCCACTCAGCATTCAAGAGACAACCCAGCAGACTCCAAAACCGAAGAAGAGAGCAAGTCAAACAAGCAAAAGTAATTGCAGGCTGGGATTAGTCTTGCACGTAATTGCATCATAAACATCATCGTGTCTACGAGACTTTTTGGATTTTCTGCAACTTTTTAGGGAATGGAAACATATGCAAACATGGAAGACTAAGCACACTCTATGTACACGTTTTTTTTATTTATTATTATTATTTGTTTTTACTGAATGCAGATAGATGTACAAATGTGTACATATGTGTGTAGATACGGTTATGCATACATAAATACGCAAATACATAAACAGATATATAGTACAAATATACATACATCCATATACACATGAACACACACGCAGGTACAAAAAACAAAACAAAAAACAAATACTATTTATAAACACAGACAGAGAGACGGAGCAGAAACAAACAGACAAAGAGAAACAGCCCTGTATATACACACAAACACACACGCAGGTACAAAAACAAAAACTATTTATATACGCAGACAGACAAAGAGACGGAACAGAAACAAACAGACAAAGAGAAACAGCGAAATGAGAGAGAGAAAAACAAGCCTAAACGACAATTTAAAAAGCACACAGACAGACGCAGAAACAGAAGAGAAACAGAAGAGAAACAGCGAAATGAGAGAGAAAAACAAGCCTAAACGACAATTTAAAAATCACACAGACAGACGCAGAAACAGAACAGAAACAGAAGAGAAACAGCGAAATGAGAGAGAAAAAAAAACAAGCCTAAACGACAATTTAAAAATCACAATCCTTTAAGAGCCAAACCGGAACCCAAGGAGCTCAGCGGAGGGTCGCCTGAGAGAAGGTCTCGACAGTCCAGCTCCTTCTCTCGAGTCACACCATCAGCTCGATGAGGCCACCCACGCTCTCTTCAAGGAGGGGGAGAGGGAGAGGGGGTGGGAGAGGGGGAGAAGGGGAGGGAGAGGGGGAGAAGGGGAGGGAGAGGGGGAGAGGAGGAGAGAGGGGCGTCGATGCTCCCTTGCTGGTTCGTCTTCTCCTCTCCATCTATCTCCTCCTTCTTTCGTTTTGATTCCTTCTCTTTCTCTATCTTTCTGTTTGTATCTTGTCTTGTTTTTCTCTCTCAATCTCTTTTCCCTTTCGTTCTTTCTCCCACCCTTTCTCCTCCTTCCTCTTTCTCTCTCTCTCTCCTCTTTCCCTCCCCTCCCTTGTCCCCCTTACCCTCCCATCTCTCTCTCTCCCCGTCCCCTTCCAACTTCCCCCTCACCCATTACCCATCACCCTTCCACGCCCCCCACCCTTACCCGTCCCCCATCACCCCATCCCTCGTCCTCCCCCTTCCACTCTAACCCCCCTTCCCCGTCCCCCCTCCACTCCCCCCCCCCCCCCCCAGCGGGTGTCTCTCGCCCCCCCTCACCAACCTCGGCAGGAGCGACAGGGGATGCTGACCCGGTCATTAATCATCGCTCAGGGACAATTAGCTGCTCGTATTTTGACTCTGGAAACGGATACTTATTTGCAAAGTGATGAATGTTGCAGAGATGGAGGGACGGATGGCCCTGTGTGACTTTTTGGGGGGGGAGGGGCGTGAAAAGGGTTGGTTTATTGGGGGGGGGGGTGGAGGGAAGGAGGGGGAAGGGGGTAGCGAGGGGAGGGAAAGGGAGAGATGGAGGGAAGGGAGGGAAAGGATGAGGAGTTGAAGGGGAAAAAAGAGTTGGAGAGAGAGAGGAAGAGAAAGAAAGAGAGAGAGGAAGAGAAAGAGAGAGAGAGAGAAAGAAATCGCGAAATAATAAGAGAAAATACTATACACAAACAAAAGAAAAGACAAACAGATAAACATCCCAGATTCAAAGAGAAGATGAAAAGACAATCATATGAAAATCTAATCCCTAGGAACCCCTAACTAAAGAGAAATGCCGAAGAAACCGGACTAATATTTAATGGAGGACAACAAGCAAGACAAACACATAATCCATAAGTGTCGAAATATGTGAAAAATCATGAAGACTTATTTTTCTAAATATTATTGAACGATCTATATGGCATATGAGACGCTGTACGACACTGCCTTCATGTCATGCTGAATGATTCTTGCAAGGGATTCTGACTAATCATGATGCATCATGTTGTGAGACGGAGACAACATAGAAATAGAAGATGGAAAGACCGGTGATCTAATGCAGCAATTATGGATATAAATAAAATAAATGAATATGGAATGGAATTAATGGAAATAAAAGATCGAAAAGCGAGCGATCCGATGCAGAAAATATAGATGGAATTGATAGAAATAAAAGATAGAAAACATGATAACCAAAGGCAATAATTACGGATGGAATGAATGGAAATGGAAGACCGACAATCGAACGGTCAGAAGCATTTATTATGGTTTGAATTGATGGAAATAAAAGATCGAAAAACACAACGATCAGACGCAATAAATATGGTTGGAATGAATGGAATGAATGAAAGAAGATCGGAAACTAACCGATCAGATGCAACAGTTATAGTTACATGAACGAAAACACAACACTGCAAATCGAATCATCAGAAGCAATCATTATGATCGGAATTAATACAAATAAAAAATCGAAAACCGAAGATCAGAGACAATAAATATGAATGGAACGAATGGGAACAGAAAATCGAAAACTAACCGATCCGATGCAACAATAATAGATGCGATGAACGAAAATAGAAAACTGCAAATCGAGCCATCAGAAGCCATTATTATGACTGGAATTAAATGCAGATTAAAAGATCAGAGACAATAAATATGAATGGAATTAAACAGAAGATCGTAAAATAACCGACCCGATGCAATAATCATAGTTGCAATGAACGAAAACACAAGACTGTAAATCGAACCATTAGAAGTAATCAATATGATCGGAAGGAATGCAAACAGAAAATCGAAAAAACGAAGATCAGATACAATAAATATGAATGAAATGAATGGAAACAAAAGATCGATGCAACAATTACAATTAAAATAAATAAAAATAGAAGACAACAAATCGAACGACCAGAACCAATAATTATGAATGAAACTGGAACAATGAAGAACTAGACGTGGATATTGAAGAAATAATGGTGAACGTAAATAATGGTGAGTAAGGAATGGTTGACTAAGTTCGGATCAACGTTTAAGTTTAGATTCCCACAGAGTGTAATATATCATCTGTGACTAAATGATATTCACTTCTTCTCATGTCTGACAAATGGAGAAAGAGGGAGAGGATGATAGATACAGAGAATGAGAGAGAGAGAGGGAGAGGGAGAGAGAGAGAGAGAGAGAAAGAAAGAGAGAGAGAGAGAGAGAGAGAGAGAGAGAGAGAGAGAGAGAGAGAGAGAGAGAGATTAAAAAAAAAGCGAGAATCCAAGAAAGATGGAGGCTATCCAAGCAAAACACAAATAAATCCTTGTCGAGACTCATCATGCATATTTTCCCTTCTTAATGCCCCTAGTACATGTCTCCTGAGATTGCCGATGCATCCCGAGGAGATAAGATATACAGATTAAAGGCATCCACAGGTATTTACCTGCCAGCGTCCCTCCTACCCCTACCCCTCATCTTGGCCTTACCCCTTCCCCTGCCCCCTCCCCTCTCAGTGCCCCTACCTGTACCTCTACTCCCACTTCCTCCTGCCCCCTCCTTCCTCCTACCCCCTACCTATACACCTACCACCTCCCCTCGTCCCCTCCCTCTACACCTGTCCCCTCCCCCTCTTCCTACACTAACACCCTACCCCTGCTACCTCCCCTGGTCCCCCTCGTTCTACACCTGTCCCCTCCCCTCTTCCTGACCCCCCCCTCTACACTTGTCCCCTACCCCTTCCCCTGCTACCTCCCCCCGTCCCCTCCCTCTACCTCTGTTATCTCCCCCCATCCCCCTCCCTCTACCCCTACCCATCGATCTATGCTTGCACGCCACTCACGCCTCTCTCCCCTTCTCCCCTGCATGTTCCTGGGGAGAAGAGGCATCAAAAGAACCCGCTTTCAGGGGTGATTAATGGCTCGGACTCTCATCCCTGTCACAGCCCTGCCACCATCTTGAATCGTCACCCGGCGCGTCTCTCTCCCGCTCGCTCTCTGTCTGTCTATTTTGTCTGTTTTCTGTCTTTCTGTCTGTTTGTCTCCTATCTCTGTCTCTCTGTCTATCTATTTTTGTCTCTGCCTCTCTCTCTCTCTCTCTCTCTCTCTCTCTCTCTCTCTCTCTCTCTCTCTCTCTCTCTCTCCATTTCTCTCTCTCTCTGCTTCGAATTCGGGAAAGACTTGAAGAGAAAATTCGAGAAAGATTTGAAAGGAAGATAGCTCCCTTTTTATTTTTTTCCCCTCATGAACGTAAACCGAAAGAGAAGTGAAGAGACAAGAAGGAGATAGAAAGAGGGAGGACGGGGAGAGAGAGAGAGGAGGGAGTGAGAAGGCGGGAAGGAGTAGGGAATGAGAGAGAGAGGAGGGCGTGAGGAAGAGAGAGAGGAGAGAGAGAGAGAGGGCAAGGGGGAGAGTACACGAGGGAGTGTGGACCTACCCTTAACCTACCCCTACTCTACCCTCCTTCTCCCCCACCTCACCCTCCCTCTCCCCTCCCCTCCCCCTTCCTCCCGTCGCTTCCTCCATGATTAATGATTTATACGTCGACCTAGATTAATGAATGTCACCGCTTGCCCTCTCGACAGACCTGTACCCGCGACCGCTTTACACACACGGGTCAAAACGATTATGAAAAGACCCCCTTTATCCCCCTCCCCCTCTCCCCCCCCTTCGAATTTGTCCCCCCTCTCACCTTCCCATTATTTATCTCTCACCCCCCATTATCTACTTCTCACCCCATCCAATTATTTACCTCTCCCCCACTCTCAGCCCCCATTATCTATCTCTCACCCCCCATTATCTACCTCTCCCCCACTCTCAGCCCCCATTATCTATCTTTAACCCCCTTCTCACCCCCCATTATCTACCTCCCTCTCCCTCTCTCTCTCTCACCTCCCCATCATCTACCTCTCACCCTCTTCCCTCATTTGTCTACCGTGTTAAAAGTCACCGCGATTTGCTAAACATAAAGACTGGACATGGGCTGGAGATGCCTCGTCGACAAGGCACAAAAGAGAGAGAAAGAGAAAGGGAAACAGGAAGAAAAGAGAGGAGAGGAAGAAGAATGGAAGATGAGGGGGTGGAAAAGAAGAGAGGAAGAAGAAAAGAAGAATGGTAGAAGTGGAGGTGGAGAAGAAGAAAGGAAGGAGAGAAAGAAGAAAAGAAGAATGGAAGATGGGGAAGCGGAAAAGAAGAAAGAAAGAAGAGGAAGAAGAAAAGAAGAATGGTAGAAGGTAGAAAAGAAGAAAAGAAGGTGAAAAAGGAGGAGGAGAAGAACAAGATGAACAGGAGGAAGCCATAACATTAAAGACCTAAATGATATAAAAGCTAGAGATCCTTCTCCTTTCCCTCTCCCTCCTCTCCCTCCCCTCCCTCCCCTCCCTCCCTCCCTCCCCCTCCCCTCCTCTCCCTCCCCTCCCTCCCCTCCCTCCCTCCCTCTCCCTCATTCCAACGACACAATAGTTAATCATTCGCCGAACACCGCAAGATCAACAGGGGCGCCTCCATTACACGCCCGCTTCGACGTCCATTGGCCACAAAATTTACGATCTCGGTGAAGGAAGTCGCGTGGGTAAGGGGGGTGGGGGGGAGGGGTGATAGGAGGAGGGAGAGTGAAGATTGGAGAGAGGGTGGGAGGGGTAGGGGAGAGGGAGGGGTAGGGGAGAGGGAGGAGAAAGGGTGGGGAGGGTGGGAGGAGGGGGTAGGGGAGGGAGAGGGGAGGAGATAAGGGTGGGAGGGGGCAGGGGAGGGTGGAAGGAGAGAGAGATGGTGGAGAGGGTGGGGCAGAGAGGAAGGGGAGGGTGGGGGAGAAAGGGAGGGAAGAAGGTGGAGAGGGAGTGAGGAGGGCGTTCTGGGGGGGGGGGGTGTTGATGATAATAATAATGATGATGATACTAATATGGTTAGTGATAACGACAAAGATAATAATAATAGTGACAGCATTAATGATAAAAGAACAACAGTAATAGTGATACATATAATTTCAGTAGTAAAAGTAATAAATATTTCACCTTCCTATTCTCTTCACCTCAACCCTCCTATTTCTTCCTATCCTTCTGCTCATTCTCCTATTCCTGTCCCTCCTTCCTACCTACCCACATCTTCCCCCCCACCCCACCCCGCACCTCTTCCCCTACCGCATCCACCTTCCTCGACTGTCTTACCCCCTACCCCCTCACCACTCCCCACCCCACATACCTCTTACCTCCTAACCATACCCCCTACCCCCCACCACACCTCAACTTTCTTAACCCCAAACCCTCTTATTCCATACCCCTCCCCCTATTCCCCTTCCAATCCCACCCACCCACAGCCACTCCCCACCACATCCCCAACCCCGTTCCATCACACCCCCAACCCCAACCCTCCTACTGCCTCCACCACATCTCCAATCTCCTTACCCCACCCAACCACCCAAAACCATCCTTATCCCCCCCCTACCACCCACACCCACACCCGTCCTTACCCCCAACCACACTTCCCACCAACCACACCCACCCTTCCTTACCCTCCCCCTCCCACTCCCCACCCAACCTCACACACCCTTCCTTACACCCCCACTCCCACTCCCCACCCAACCTCACACACCCCTCCTTACCCCCCACCCCCACCCCCCACCCTCCT
>NC_091583.1:18104514-18109514 GCF_042767895.1 Penaeus vannamei | reverse complement strand
TTAAGCTCACACATCACCCAATCCTAAATTAAACTCATAATCATCATCCAATCCGAAATCAAACACAATCATCACCCAATCCTAAATCAAACACAATCATCACCCAATCCTAAATTAAACACAATCATTACCCAATCCTAAATTAAACTCACAATCATCACCCAATCCTAAATTAAACTCACAATCAACACCCAATCCGATTTTAAACTTAGATTAATTATCCCTATGCCCTTCTTATCCAACTCGTGGCCGATCAAACGAAACATCTTCAAACCTCTAAAACTCGTCATCCAACTCACAGAATACCGAAGCAAATTAATCCATAGATTCGCAAAAATCGTAATTCAGATAAGCAGATAAGTAGATAATTTCGGGAAGTTATTTCTAGCGGTGAATTGTTGTTCTTTTTTTTCGTTCTCTTTAAGCAGTTACTTGAACGCGGCCACGCTCGTTCGCTCGTTCCATTCTTCCTGTTGAACGTGATTGATCGTTTTCTCTAAATTTACCTAAACGGGGAAAAAAGGGAGGGGTACGAGCGCGAAAAATTGATTTGAAGAGATAATACATTTGGGTGAAAGTTTAATGTCCGTTTTGGGTGAAGTTTTAATGCCTTCCGTTTTGCCGAGGAAGAAGGAATGGTGGACTCGGCGGGCGTATCGTTAATTCTCGAGTGTGTAAACAAATCTGAATAAATAAACCTTTTTTTGTTAAAGATAATGCCTCCGTTTTTTTTTTTTTTTTAGAGGGCGAATGTATTTTCTTCGCAAGGCATTCGAATTTGAAGTGTTAACTCCCCCTTCCCTACCCCCTTCCCCTCTCCCCACACCCCACCCGATACCTGCCTCCCCTCCCACCCATTCCCTCATCGCGCTACCAACGGACCTTCGCTTAAACCTCTACAAAAACAACCAAAAACGACGAAAACATACAAAAAAACAAAACAAAAAAATACCCCAACATCAAAACGAAAATTTATCCGAATTTCCAAAAATATACACAACCCCGCCACCTAGAAAATAAAAAAGATATATATTCAGAGCGGCGGCGACGGCGGTATCTGCGGTGGTAGCGGCGGCGGCGGCGGCGAGGAGGAACGGGAGAGAGAGAGAGCGAGTCGACTGTAGCGGCGGCTGGAGTGCGCGTGTGCGTGAGGGAGAGACCGCAGTGCTATCGAGTTTTTGTCGTCTTGCTTAATGATCTAGAGAGAACAGGGTTATTTTGTATTATGCATTATTTAGCATGCTGATTTCTGTGTCCGCTTTTCATGCTGTATTTTTATGGAGGAGACGGTGTAAGGAGATATGGCGCGTTTTTGTGCATTTGTGGGCGTTTTTCCGTCCCGTATCCCCATACAAAATATATATGTGGGTTGTTATATATTCATCTCACACGTTTTAACTAAAATCGCAGCCCGATTTGCATACGACTTACACGGAAGCCGCCGACTCGACCGAAAAGGAAATTTGAAAAGGCAAATTTCTCAAGATTTAATCGCAAATAAAATATGCAGAAGAAATTATTATTTAAGATAAGAACAATAAAGATAAAAATGATAATGGCAGTAATATGATAACGATGATGATAATGATAATAATAATTGCAATGATCATAATAATGATAATGATCATAATAATAATAATAATGATGACAATAATAATAGTAATGATAAAGATAATAATAATGATAATTTTGATACTAATAATAACAATAATAATAATAACAACAATATTAGTAAAATATCTTAACACCCAAGTCTAGCAACAATTCTTTCCACAAACTCTATGCATTCAAAAAATAGATAGATAGATAAATAGATATATAGATAGACAGATAGACAGTGACAGAGAGAGAGAGAGAGAGAGAGAGAGAGAGAGAGAGAGAGAGAGAGAGAGAGAGAGAGAGAGAGAGAGAGAGAGAGAGAGAGAGAGAGAGAGAGAGAGAGAGAGAGAGAGAGAGAGAGAGAGAGAGAGAGAGAGAGAGAGAGAGAGAGAGAGAGAGGGAGAGGGAGATAGATAGATAGATAGATAGATAGATAGATAGATAGATAGATAGATAGATAGATAGATAGATAGATAGAGGGACAGACAGACAGACAGACAGACAGACAGACAGACAGACAGACAGACACAGACAGACAGACAGACAGCGCGAGAGAGCGACAGAACACACAACGCCAGACAAAGGGTTAAACAGCCCCCGCCGGTTCTCGAACACCATACACTCATCATTAAAAGACCATCAGCTGATAAACGTCAATTTAATCGCCGAGAGGCCTTGTTGATTCGCCAATCACCAACAACCCTCGGCCAACCATGTGACACCGAGCTTTTGAAGACCATTGACACTTTTTGAATTGATAAAAAAAAGGGTTTTTGATTGGTGTTCGAAATGCTTGTGTGTCATGTCTGGCGCTATCACATCGATCATGGTGCCGGTTAATTTTTTTTTTATTATCGTTTTATTTGTTGTTACTCTTGTTGGTGTTATTATTGTTGTTGTTGTTGTTGTTATTATTATCATTATTATTTCTATTATTATTTCTATTATTATTATTATTATTATTATCATTATTATTATTATCATTATTATTATTTCTATTATTATTTTTGTTATCATCATCATCATTATCATCATCATTGTTATAATTATCAATATTATCATCATCATCATCATCATAAACGATTATGATTGTTTTATTATTACTATTATCATTATCATTATTATTTTCATTATTATCATTATAATTATTATTATCATCATCATTATCATCATCATTAATATTACTGTATACATTTTTCTTCTCTCTCTTCCTTGCTCTTAAAAAATCTTTTAAACTAGTTATTGAATTTACTTTTTTTTTAACGACATGATTTTCGTTATTTTTTTTCTAGCTATTAAATTTGATCCAATGTTTTTGCCACAGTTCTATTATTGATAACTCTTGATAACATGATCATTATTATTATCATCCTCATTACCATCATTATCATCATTATTACTATCATATTATTATTATCATTATTCATGATTATTATTATCATCATTATGATAATTATCATTGTCATTATTATTACCATTATTATCATTATTGTTATTATCAATATCAAAACTATTGCGATTATCATTATCGTGATTATTTTAATTAATTTTGTATCTTTACTATTGCCATTATCATCAGAATATCCATATTATTTTATGATATATATCCATCGATGTTTAAATCAATATTATCACTTTAATAGCGATTGTTATCAATATTAACTCTCACTGTTGCTTCTGTTATCAATGACATCCATATTAATTAACCAGGATTATTTTGTTAGTCAAATTATCACATAATTACGACACTTTAATTGCAATATCATTCGTTTTTTGCTAAATAGATTTTTTTCTCATCATCAGTATGAACGGCAAAAATAATATTTTTATCAGTAATGGTAAAATTATGAAATTGAGAATGGGCATCATGGTAATGCTTATAACTTCAACATCAAAATGCAACAACAACAAAAATAAGATAATGATAATAGTAATAATAACAATAACGATAATGGTAATGATAATAATAAAATGATAATGATAGTAATAATAATGATATAATGATAATGATAATGGTAATAATAATAATAGCAATAATACCAATAATGATAATGATACTACTAATAATAACAATAACAACAACAACAACAATAATAATAATAATAATAATAATAATAATAATAATAATAATAATAATAAAATAATAATAGTAATAGCAATAATAATAATAACTATAATGATAATAATAATGATGATAATAATAATGATGATAACAATAATGATGATAACAATAAGGATGATGATGGTAGAAATGATAATGATAATAATAATAATAATAATAATAATAATAATAATAATAATAATAATAATAATAATAATAATAATAATAATAATAATAATAATAATAATAATAATAATGATAATACTAATGATAATAATAATAATAATAACAATGATAATAATGATAATAATAATAATGATAATAATAATAATAATAATAATAATAATAATAATAATAATAATAATAATAATAATAATAATAATAATAATAATAATAATAATTATTATTATTATAATGATAATAATAAAATGAAAATAATAATAAAGAATAATGGTAATGATAATAATAGTGATAACAAAAAAATATGATAATAATAATAATAGTAATATTGATAATGATAATGATAATGATAATAATAATAATAATAATAATAATAATAATAATAATAATAATAATAATAATAATAATAATAATAATAATAATAATAATAATAATAACAACAACAACAATAATAATAATAATAATAATAATAATAATAATAATAATAATAATAGTAATAATAATAATAATAATAATATAATGATAATAATGATAATAATAATAATAATAATATCAATAATAATAATGATAATAATGACAATAACAATAAAAATAAAAATATGGTAATGGTAATAATGCTAATAATAATAATTATGGAAAATAATAATGATAATAATAATAATAATAATAATGATAAAATAAATAATTATCATAGCAACAACAACAAGAACAAAAATAATAACATTAATAAACCTGATTCTAACAATTTACAAAAACGCAAATATTTTCAAATTATGTTTTTTTCAGCGGCAGCGGTAACAATAACAATTATTATTCCGATATTAAGAACACAAATCATAATTTTACCTTGGACATTACAGAAAATATTGTCCATCACACAAAGGCAATAGTTATAGGAAATTTATGCTAAATTGTACACACTGTCTTTCTGTCAATAATATGTCTGTCTGTCTATTAATCTATATATGAGTCTTCTGTGATGATGGCAATAATAATAATAGTAACAATAAAATAGACAAGGTGTAAATCATACTAATAATGATAAGATAATAATAGTGATAACAATAATGATAATAGCAATGATAATGATAATGAAAATGACAATGATGATGATAATAGT